>NC_135582.1:23571053-23661053 GCF_965152235.1 Eretmochelys imbricata | reverse complement strand
ATGTTACTTTAAATTGTCCCTTGTCTAACTAACTTGATTTCATTTTACTTGTGTTGTACTTAAATTTCTATTGAAAAATTTAGTCAGAATCACTGGGCAAATTATGCACCTTAAAATAATTTTCTTTTCACTTCACACTTAGGATCCAAATACAAAATTTAGATTCTCAAACTGATGTTAATTGGTATCTAATAAACATATCCCTTATTCTTATGACATTTAGACTATGTTTCTAATTATAAATTGACTGGTTGTGGTACGCTTGATGTACCATATTACACCTGGGTCTCCGTCATACCAGCAGTGCAACAAATAACTCTTGTCTATAAGCCTGATCCAAAGCCCAGTGATGTCAATGGATAGACTTCCTTTGATGTCAACCTTTGAATCAGGCACTAATGGAACTTGAGGCTTGGATGGGATCTGGCTGGCTGTGGTTCAATCTAGAGAAGACTGAGATAATATGGGTTAGAAGTGGGAAGAATTACTGAAATTTACATGGACAAGCTCAGTGAGAAACTTTGGTGTGTCATAAAATTAAGTTGCTTCTGGACACCCTCGCTTCTGTGCAAAAGAGTTTTTTTTCCCTTTGTTTTTAGTGAGAATAGTACAAGCTTTTTTCTCCAGTGCAGACCTTGCTATAATTATCCATGCCTTTTTCATCTCAGGATTAGAAAGCTGAAATACACTCTATCTGGGACTTGCTTTCTTACCACTTGGAAGTTGAACCTAACACAGAATGTCTTCGCTCTCTCATAAGTGGATTTACACCTTGGGAGAACATTCCACTAGTGCTCTGGAATCTGCACTGGCTTTCACTTAACTTCCTGATGGAACTCAAGGTGTTGATATACATTTTTCAAAAGCACCTAAGTTAGGTGCTTAATTTCCATTTGAAAAAAGTTATTTAGGAGCCTAAGTCCTATTGACTTCAATGAGAATTAGGCTTCTGATTGCCTATGTTGCTTTAGAATATGTGACTTAGTCCCTCAAGTCACTTATGCACTTTTCAAAGTAAAACCACTCTGAAAATTTGTTCTGCCTTTCTAACTGGAACAAATACTCATGGAAACTGAAGGAGGACAAGTCTGGAAAGTTTATGATTAAGAGATGCACCCCTTACTCTGCTGCTGGAGAATGGATCTTTTAAGCAATTGCTACTATGTTAGAGAACATTCTTCGCCTTACAGGTCTCTCTTTGTCTCCTGGTCTCTATCATGTTTCATATAGGTCATGTTCCTCCTTCCAGTCAAGTGGGACTGTAGCTTTCATTTATTCCTCCTTATTTTATCTCCCAGAATGTCCAGCTTCAAAGGACCAGGGCCCATAACAAGCATACTGGACTGTACATGTTCTAAAGGACCAGCGCTGTGGTAAAATATGTATAATTTTATATTTGCTGCCTAAATTCCCAAGTGACTGTATAATATAAATGCTCATTTGTTCATCCCTCTGATACTTGGAATATATTTGATATTCATCTTTGCCAAGGAACATGCAATATAAATGCTTTCCTAATCAAAAAAGGCTTTATGTATAAGAAACTTTACAGTTAAAAGTATAATGTGGCTGAATTAAACATTGTACATGTTTTCCTTGTGCTCAGAGTTTTTCTACTGATACATTTCTTGCAGAAACTTTATTTACAAATGTTAGACATTGAAAATACAAAGTAATTAAATTATAGTATTTTGTGTGTGAGAGAGAAGTATATACCTATTACACACACAAATGTATATTTCTTTAATGATCAAGAAGAATGTATTGAATGCATGTAACAAATTATGCTTGTCCAAGTAAATACAATTAAAGTAGGACCATGGCATTACCTTTCACCCCTGCAAGCATATAGATTTAAATATGGCTTGCGTTGAAAGTGAAATAAATCTTACCAGTTTAGTTGTCTAGTGAATGCTTTTTTCAAATGACAAAATCCATACTTGATTGAGACACTTAGGTACAGGAGGCAGTCTGCAGAATTGGAAAAGTAACGGTTTTGCAGATCAAGGCTGAGGGACCTTAGCAGAGTTTCAGGAGCCAACATTTGAACTGCCCCTGCTGATACAATTGCTCTAGCACCAGTACAAGTAATTACAATTTTAAATGCTCAAGGTTCAACTACACCTTTTAAAAAGTTTGGGTCTGTTTTGGTGTGTAGGGTTTTGCAGTCTGAGTGATATGTGCTTGTTGTATATGTGCTAGAAGTCAGTTGGTTTCTATTTCCACTCACTAGCTGCATGACCTTGGGCAAGTTACTACCTCAGTTTCCTCATGTTACAATGGGGCTAATAAGGCTTGTACTTTGGTCCTGCTTTGAGCAGGGGGTTGGACTAGATGACCTCCTGAGGTCTCTTTCAACCCTAATCTTCTATGATTCTATGATTTATATGTCTAGTACCTAAAATAATAAACTAAAGTACCTTTAAAAAGATGGCCCATGAATTTAGAAAAATTATTTTTCCCTTCATATTAAAACTGTAAATGAAGAAAGTAAGTTGTCAAAATACACTAATATAATTCCATCTTTGTAAATTGCATATTTTATGTGGAAATGTGAACTACTACATATTATCTCTTTTGGAAAGAGTTTTTGCTACAAGAAGAATAATGGCAGCATACTCAGCAGGCTGCAGTTGGATGAGATAGCATGCTTGCAGCATTTCTTTGCAGCATAATTGCAGCATCAATGAACCATGAATTCAGTCTAATTAACATAACTGGAACCACTGCAATCATGCTGCCATTCAATTTACTTTTTGAACATTCTGGAGAAGCATCACGGTTACACTATTTGTTGTTGAAATGCCATAGAGTACTATCCACTTACTGCTTCCCTGTCACTGTCCTGCTGTATTTATATTGTTGAAAGGTAACCCAAGAACTTTAGTGATGGAAGATCATTAGGTCATTTATTTCCAATAATTTTGTATTAATCTTCATGCAGAAAGTAATTAAACACATTCATATGATGCAAAACTCAGGGAACAAATGCACTGAAGACTTGCAGGCTCAAGGATAGATAGACTCTAAATTTGCATAAATTACTTTTAAGGCAAATAACTCCATGTTTGTTAGAAATAGTAGTATTTATTTAAGAAGTTTTTTCCAAATAGTATTTTCTGTGGTGCTGTTTAAACATTATTTGATAACTTGTCTTAGAGATACTTTTATAGAAAAGATTTGCATTCCATATTTTTAAAGTGTGCTATTCAATAAAAGCCTTCTTATTGTAGTTATCATTTGTTTTATAGTAGCACCCATGTATAGCTCTAGGCACTGTACAAATACATAGTAAGTGTCAGTCCCCTGCCTCAAAGAGCTTGCAGTCTAAATACACAAGGCAAATAGAGGCTGGGAGGGGAAATAGAAGCACAGAGAGGTGAAATGACTTGCTTGAAGATGCACAGCAGGTCAGTGGCAGGGTTGGAAATAGAATGCTGATCTTCTCAGTCCTCATCACTTTCCTATGCACTAGACCATGCTGCCTTTCTACTCACTGTATGTGGGATTAATCATAGAATCATAGAATCATAGAATATCAGGGTTGGAAGGGACCCCTGAAGGTCATCTAGTCCAACCCCCTGCTTGAAGCAGGACCAATTCCCAGTTAAATCATCCCAGCCAGGGCTTTGTCAAGCCTGACCTTAAAAACTTCCAAGGAAGGAGATTCCACCACCTCCCTAGGCAACGCATTCCAGTGTTTCACCACCCTCTTAGTGAAAAAGTTTTTCCTAATATCCAATCTAAACCTCCCCCACTGCAACTTGAGACCATTACTCCTCGTTCTGTCATCTGCTACCATTGAGAACAGTCTAGAGCCATCCTCTTTGGAACCCCCTTTCAGGTAGTTGAAAGCAGCTATCAAATCCCCCCTCATTCTTCTCTTCTGCAGGCTAAACAATCCCAGCTCCCTCAGCCTCTCCTCATAAGTCGTGTTCTAGACCCCTAATCATTTTTGTTGCCCTTCGCTGGACTCTCTCCAATTTATCCACATCCTTCTTGTAGTGTGGGGCCCAAAACTGGACACAGTACTCCAGATGAGGCCTCACCAATGTCGAATAGAGGGGGACGATCACGTCCCTCGATCTGCTCGCTATGCCCCTACATATACATCCCAAAATGCCATTGGCCTTCTTGGCAACAAGGGCACACTGCTGACTCATATCCAGCTTCTCGTCCACTGTCACCCCTAGGTCCTTTTCCGCAGAACTGCTGCCTAGCCATTCGGTCCCTAGTCTGTAGCGGTGCATTGGATTCTTCCGTCCTAAGTGCAGGACCCTGCACTTATCCTTATTGAACCTCATCAGATTTCTTTTGGCCCAATCCTCCAATTTGTCTAGGTCCTTCTGTATCCTATCCCTCCCCTCCAGCGTATCTACCACTCCTCCCAGTTTAGTATCGCCCGCAAATTTGCTGAGAGTGCAATCCACACCATCCTCCAGATCATTTATGAAGATATTGAACAAAACCGGCCCCAGGACCGACCCCTGGGGCACTCCACTTGACACCAGCTGCCAACTAGACATGGAGCCATTGATCACTACCCGTTGAGCCCGACAATCTAGCCAGCTTTCTACCCACCCTATAGTGCATTCATCCAGCCCATACTTCCTTAACTTGCTGACAAGAATACTGTGGGAGACCGTGTCAAAAGCTTTGCTAAAGTCAAGAAACAATACATCCACTGCTTTCCCTTCATCCACAGAACCAGTAATCTCATCATAAAAGGTGATTAGATTAGTCAGGCATGACCTTCCCTTGGTGAATCCATGCTGGCTGTTCCTGATCACTTTCCTCTCATGCAAGTACTTCAAGATTGATTCTTTGAGGACCTGCTCCATGATTTTTCCAGGGACTGAGGTGAGGCTGACTGGCCTGTAGTTCCCAGGATCCTCCTTCTTCCCTTTTTTAAAGATTGGCACTACATTAGCCTTTTTCCAGTCATCCGGGACTTCCCCCGTTCGCCACGAGTTTTCAAAGATAATGGCCAATGGCTCTGCAATCACAGCCGCCAATTCCTTCAGCACTCTCGGATGCAACTCGTCCGGCCCCATGGACTTGTGCACGTCCAGCTTTTCTAAATAGTCCCTAACCACCTCTATCTCCACAGAGGGCTGGCCATCTCTTCCCCATTTTGTGATGCCCAGCGTAGCAGTCTGGGAGCTGACCTTGTTAGTGAAAACAGAGGCAAAAAAAGCATTGAGTACATTAGCTTTTTCCACATCCTCTGTCACTAGGTTGCCTCCCTCATTCAGTAAGGGGCCCACACTTTCCTTGGCTTTCTTCTTGTTGCCAACATACCTGAAGAAACCCTTCTTGTTACTCTTGACATCTCTCGCTAGCTGCAGCTCCAGGTGCGTTTTGGCCCTCCTGATTTCATTCCTACATGCCCGAGCAATATTTTTATACTCTTCCCTGGTCATATGTCCAACCTTCCACTTCTTGTAAGCTTCTTTTTTATGTTTAAGATCCGCTAGGATTTCACCGTTAAGCCAAGCCGGTCGCCTGCCATATTTACTATTCTTTCGACTCATCGGGATGGTTTGTCCCTGTAACCTCAACAGGGATTCCTTGAAATACAGCCAGCTCTCCTGGACTCCTTTCCCCTTCAAGTTAGTCCCCCAGGGGATCCTGGCCATCCGTTCCCTGAGGGAGTCGAAGTCTGCTTTCCTGAAGTCCAGGGTCCGTATCCTGCTGCTTACCTTTCTTCCCTGCGTCAGGATCCTGAACTCAACCAACTCATGGTCACTGCCTCCCAGATTCCCATCCACTTTTGCTTCCCCCACTAATTCTACCCAGTTTGTGAGCAGCAGGTCAAGAAAAGCGCCCCCCCTAGTTGGCTCTATATTAGTTTGATTAGTTGATTATTAGCTCTATATTAGTATGATTAGTTACCTTCTATATGGTAGGCATAGCCTTCTGTTTTGTTTATGTTCTTGCACTACATCTATTATCATGGTGTGTGAGCATCTTCTAAAAGTATTCAAGATCAATTACATCAACAAAGTTTCTTCTCCTTCATCTCCCCAAAACTTTGGGGAGTAAGTTATGTATTTCTACCCTTATTGCAATGCTAAACAATTATGAATCACTTTGTGGGAGAGCAAGTTCAAATTAGTGAGTTTTGCATTTGAATCTGGAAGAGGTAAGATTTGAGGTCAGTCCTGGTTACTTCCAGAGTTAATTCCACAATCTCAGGGTTGGGCTGCTCAGAAAGCCACATCTACTGCATACACAAGCCTGACCCTTGAAATAAACAATTCCATTTTCTCTGAAGAATGGAGCTGTTGAGGGTGGTTGAGATCCCAGGGGGTGAGACAATCTTTTAGGGCTCAGTCCACTGAGGACTAAATATGATAAACTTGATCAGGTATTAAACTGGTTGTCAGTGAAGTGAGTGGGTGTACAGAAGTAATGTATTCTTGGTATCTCATGTTGCTGTGAAAGTGTGTTGCTGCATTCTACATAAGTTGCAGCTTTTCCAGGGCTAATGCTTTCAGGCTAAGATATAGTGCATTGCAGTAATTAAATCTGGAAGTGATGAAAGGCATGTATGACTGAGGTTAGGTCATCACTGAAGAGGATGGGGAATTCTTCTAGCAAGCTGCAGATGACAGAAAGCATTTTTTGCAGCTGATGCTGTCTGACAATCCGGTATCAGTGAGTAATCTAGAAGGACTTCTGGTTTGCAGACTAGATGTCATTGGAAGGAAAAGGAGGAAAGTTGTTCATAGTGTTTCCCTCTAAGAGGATAATCTCCATCTTCCTTGGGTGTAGCTTCAGCTATTTCTTCCTCATCTACATGCTGATACCAGTCAACTCTATGATCATAATGACTCACAGGCTCTGCAACTCCTCAGTTCATTGGATTGCTGCTGTTATCACTGAATATATCTACTTCAGGAATATAATTGTTAAATTTCTCACTCTGAGCATTTAAGTGCTTAATTTAGCTGTTGGATCTTTGAAATGGAGGTAAGTCATAGCTGGAACCGAGATGCCTTCCATTCTTGATCTTTCCTTCAGTTAGCATCTGACATTGAATGAACTGCTCTATCATATCTCTGGTCTAGTAAGAGTAGAATCTCTTGTCAGAGCTCTTTGCTTGAATTGAATAGGAGAAATAGGGAAGTCCCTCTGTGGGAAGGAACCCAATTTCGTCCTCTGAAAGCGATTATGCAAAATGGCGCTTCATAAAGGAGTAGATTGTGCATCCTGGAGACAAGTCCATTGGAGGGATATGAGTATCATGGTGTGTAGCCCTGCATGTAAAAATGGGTGTTTTACATGGGGAGCCTATAAGCAGGGGTGTTTCAAGTCAAGAGTCATCATGTGTCTCAAGGGAGCAAGCACAGTAGGATTAATGTCTCAGGGTAGCCGGATGCAAAAAGATGAACATGTCTGGGAGAAGCCCAAAGTAGAGTACCGAGGGAAGAGTGGTCCCCCTGTGTTCTTCTCCAATAATCTTGCAATCTCCCAACCACAATTCTGCCATCTCTGGAAAAAGCAATGGAAACTCTCCACCAACAGCTTCCTTTCAGCCTCCTTTATAAATATTCATTTATTTCTGTTTACTGGTGTTTCCCTTACATGCTACTTGAAAACTAAGTGATTATAGGTATCTATTGAAAACATCTCACTTTTAAAAAACAAAGTTAATAAAAAAAACTTCTCGCTAGTATATGAATTTTGTATTGTTAGTCTGATACTGACAGAATCCTTTTTTTTTTCTACTGGGGAATCATATAGATATAGAAAATGCATTGTATGCAGAACTTGAACATCATGGTTTTCAATGAGAGTAAGACAGAATACAGAAGAAACTTCTCTAACTTAAACCACTGCATCTAATGTAAATGCCTATGTGACCTTTCTTATGTATGTTTTTGATAAGTATGTAGTATAACCTTGAATTCCTTGCATACTTAAAATTAAAATACATAGATATTCTATGAAACTTCAGATATTCACAGTAATATAATTGCAGTAATAGTGACATGAGCATTCTAGACTGTGGTTCAAGAGATCATGAATTCCCACTGCATGAATTCCTACTGATTTTTAGAGAAGCCTGAGGGACTTAGGTGGCCAAATCCCATTGACTTTCAATAAGATTTAGGAATTTATACTTCTTTGAAAATCCCAACCTGAGTCCCCATCAAGTGAACACTGAGGTTTTCAACACTGCCTAAGGGATTTGAATGCCAAGTTCCCCATAATGTAAGGGGAATTGGGAATCAAAATCCCTTTGGGGGGTCTTAGAAAAATCTCAGTCTAAGATATTAAACCCAAGGCTTCACTTCTGACTAATTCTGGACTTGCATATTGTAAAGAGAGAACAAGAACTAGCTGGGGTGGAGGCTGTTTCTTCAGTCTTATTTGTCTCATCTTATCACTACTAGGCTCTTTTCCCATGAAGTTTCTGTCACTACCATTCTTTTCGCTTTTATCCCTATTTAAAAAGGAAAAAAATATATTGTTTGTCACAAAACTTCATTCATTAGGGGTGTCTGCACATCCCTAAGAGTAACACTGCTGCTGGTCTATCTCTAATGGAAGTTCAGGGGAGAATTATATCTTTAGCAGTTTTGGGGGAAATATAGTTTAGGATCCACAGATTGGCCATCATCTCCTTCTTTCTGCGTAAAAGGGTTTAATATATATGGTTATATTGTGGACAATTGTTCCGTGCTCCATTTGTATCTAAAGTACTTAAGTGGTCTCCATCACTGTAGTATCTGGGTGTCTCCCAATCTTTAATATATTTATCCTTACCATACCTCAATGAGGAAGGGAAATACTATTATCCCAATTTTATAGATGGGGAACTGAGGCATAGCGAGGCTAAATCACTTGCCCAGGGTCACAGTGGTCTCACTGTGGCAGAGCATGGAATTAAACCAAGCCTCCCAAGATCTAGGATACTGTCCTAACCTGGACCATCCTTTCTCTTTAATGCAGGTCTTGTCACTGAGCTTACCAGTACAGCACCTTATTATTCTGGGGAGGACTTTGTTCTGAATTTATAAAACCAAGCTCTTTTATTCTAATATGTGACGTGCCTATCAAAAATAAAGTAAATACAATGCATCGCAATGCACATGTTAAACTATGCAAGAAATACAGTTCTGTTACTCTAGAAGTGTAGTGGCCTCATGGGACATGTTATAGAATTTTGCAGGGCCCCAAGGACCTACAAAATTCCATTGAGCGTTTTGAATTCACTTCTCAGAAGAATCAAGTCCCCTTGGTCTGTTAAAAAGCTTTGACGTTTCATTTTCTCTGCAAGGGCATGTTTGAACATTTGCTTTGTCTAGGCACTGTATATTTTCACATTCAAAAACCACTTTAAATCAGCTAACAGAAATGCAGGCCCAATGACTACTACCCCAAGCAAGGCCCTATTTCTGGAAGACACTTAAACTCACATGCAACTGTAAGCATGTGAATGTTCCCATTGACATCAAAGCCAATGAGACAGCTCACATTCTTTACATTATGCATGTGCCGAAGTCCCTTCCTAAATTGGGGACCAAGAGAATATCAGAAGATTGAGGGGGAAGCACTCAAGCACGTTGGGGTTCAGAGAAGATAATGGCTCATGAGTTGCCTCTCTTTCTGGGCTCACAAGCTTTTGAGTTACTGAATTAGCCAGGACAACAGTCTGGGGCCCAAGAATTTGCTTCAGTTGATTTTACCTAAGAATGATCCTTGGGAATTGCTCCTGCTGAAGAACCTATCCAAAACGCCTTCAGGAACTGATAGCAGGAGTGTGGCTCCCTTGGTACCTGGAGCAATAAAGTCCATCATAATTTGATTATGATGTTTCAGCTGTGTATTTTAAATAATTAAATGTAGCTACAATTAATATGTAAACATGGCTGAATTTTCGTTATCATTATTAGTCCTGATTTCTGTGTTTTAAGGCATGATATTGCAACATTTAAATCAGTGGAGTTTTGTCATTGACTTCAACAAGCTCAGGATCAAGGTCTTAAATTGTCAATGGGTCGAAACTTATCAAATGGCTCATCAGCCAGGATCTGTATTTTATTTAGCTAAAATTATTTTGAAAAGGCTCATTTTTAATTAGATAGCTTAATTTGGACCTTATCTCTGGCCTTTTTGAAAATGGTAACTTAAAAACATTTTAAATTAACACAACAAATTTTCATAAATGCTTCATAATGGGGACTAATACCTACCATGTTTTTTTTTTTATTTTTGTTTTTATTTAATCAGTCTATACATACAAGTCATATGCTCTATGTATCTCATGTGCACACAGTATACTGCAGATCCTGTTACTGTTGATGAATGACATAAAGGAAATAAAGGGGGAAAAACAGTTTTATTCTCGTTGTTTTAGTGGTGACTCTCTTTCATTACCCTACTTAAGCAGTCTACAATGTCTGCTAGATAGTTTAGAAAGCTCTACTTTCTTTTACTTTTCCTCTGGGTTTTATCAGTTCATCTATCCATTCTTTTTCAAAAAGTTTTATTTTCTATCCAAGATTCTTTATTAATAAACTTTTCAAAGTTAAGGATCAAGCTAAGGACTAGTTGTTGCTGAGAAAGGGTTTACGGAAATGGGAAGGGTAGCTAAGTTGGTGGGTTGTTGTAATACCGTGCCTGGAAATGAACGGTTTTGAAAGAAAGGTAGAGGAAGCAGTGCCAATTAAAGATAGGGATCCAAACTATGTGGATGGGTGATCAGAGCTTTTCAGAACCTTATTGCTGATTTGAGTCAGGCATCTACTGTATGTAAATGTACAGAAGATTACTGAATGCCCATACATTGCAAGTAAAATAAAGTCAAGCTTGTTACTGACTACAGTAACTAAGAAATTACAGAGCAAAATGTTTTGAGGGTAGTTTGAAATTGTGTTTCAAGTTTAATGTACTGCAAAACAACACATTGAATAGTTGCCTGATGTGGTAGAAACACAGAATAACTCTTCTGTTGTAGGCTATAAGAAAGAAAATAATTGTTTTTTTGGAGAATAAATATTTAATTCTTTGCTGATGGATGCAAATTCTGATGAATCTCATACTCTGAAAAGTTAAGTGTCAGAAATAATTAATCTAAAAATGTGAAGGGAATAAATTGCAATCAGAAATTAAGAACTTTTTCTCACTGCTATGTGCAAAGATATCATTTCATGACCACTTATATTTAGTTTTCAAGCACTACTTTTTATCTTTAGTTCCCCCATTTTTTTCACTGATGATGAGTGAAAACAACCTCTCAAATAATTTTTAAAACTTTAAGTATCGTTACCTTTACTTTTCTCTCTAGTCTGATATACCTTGTCTTACTGGTAGAATTGATAGCATTGCCCACATTATCAGTTGCTTACATCATTAATTGTCTATAACAGACGTAGGCCAACATTTTAAAATTTAGTTACATAAAGATAGATTTATTTGGGGTGGGGTTTTTTTTAGTATATTTTGTTTCCTTTCTTTAAATACCACCATATAGCTCTCAAGAATAAAATATGCAGAAGAGACCATCTTCCTGAGACTATTTCTGTTTTTATGCTTCTTTTTTTTTTCTTTTCCCAAGTACCTAAGCTTGACAGTGTTTAACCAGCCCTCTGTTAAACCAGAAGATTTACTTCTCTGGTTTACAGATATATTTAGAGATGTGAATAGGCTTGTGTTTATATTCAGATGATATTTGTGTATGGAATTTTTTTTGTTCAGGGAATATTTGGATTTGGAAAACATCTAATGGACATAATGAGGTAAAACATAAATTATGATGAGAAGGAGAGTGAGGACAAACTTTTGATTTTTAAAATTCTTTTATTATGAATTTATGTAACTTATTTTTATTATCATTTATCATGTGTATTGCAGTAGCACATAAGGAGCCCAGTCTTGGATCAGTCCCTGTTGTGCTAGGCACTGTACAAACACACCAACAGAAAGATGGGTAGAAGGGTCTTAAAAAGGGGTTTGAAGGCTGGCAGTGAGTTGGCTTTGCGAATGTTTATAAGGACCTCCTCATATGCATCTTCATAAAGTAATTTTGGTAGAGATAACAAAGGCAGCCCTAGATGGGCAGTAGAGAGTACCAAATAGGAATGGCTGAAAGATAAGAGAGCAGTGTATTGACTGGCAGCTGGAGTTCAGTGCATACCACAGCAACATCCCAGCTCGGAGCTGGCTGGAGATACCTCTTGTGTGGGTAAGGGCAGAAGCCTGCTGAGTTTTTGAGGCAGCTGGACCAGATTATCTGTTTTGATTTGTGTTGGACTGTTTAGGTTTTGAAAATTAAATCCATTCCTAAAGAAAGAAACTGAAATTATGCTATTGTTGGGAACTTTATTTGATGTAATGGCTTGCAAGTCGGCTTTAGTAGCTTACACTGCCCTGAAATGATGCTATGCAATAACGATTTGATGAAGGCACTTTTAGTGTCTGGTACCAGAAATTGATTTTTAAAAAATGTATTTGTTTTTGTTTTGTGTTGTTTTCTTGGGTTTGTTTATTTATTTCCCCCCTCATTGTGTCACTACAATGCAGAATTAGAATTATGAAGAGTAACGGGGGAAAGAACATTAATCTTTTTTTTTTTTTTAAGTCTTGAAATGTAGCCTACCTACAGAATTTCAGTGAATTTTAACTGTAAGGGAAGTCTGAAATTGCCTCATTTTTCTGTTGTTAAGCTCATTCAGGACAAATAAACGGTCTGAAACTGAGCTCTAAACTTCTTAAAGGACCGATTTTTAATTATTTGTAATTCGTAAACTAATTGACATATCTACATGTAAATTCTCAAAATTCTTTCTGTACTCAAAGAGTAACTACTGTAATTTTGGGGAGAACAAGCTGTATATAATAAAGTGGCTGGATCACGGATTTAAGGGCAAAACTCAGTCCAACCTTCACCATGGAACTATGAGCAGTGTTTCCATAACGACAGAGGGTACAAGATATAGTCTGTGAATTCCTACTCCTTCCCAATACCATCCTCTGACTCGTGCTGCATCCAACAACAGACACTGGCAGGGCTCTGTGTCATTTTGTCTCACTTCTGTGCCTCAACACTAGATAATAAATATATTATTTTAAGGGGAGTGTTAATGTATGTATTTTTTTGTTGATTTTTGGAAAAAGAACAGTGAGAACATCTTCTTCTCTTGTTTTGCTCCCAAGAAGCAGTGCAAAGAGAGCAGGAAAGTGCTTCCAAATAGCTCCCAAAACTACTGAAGATGTAAATCCAGCCACTAATTAGCTGGAATCCTCTCGCGAGACTTGGAAATTTCCCTTACCTTATTTTGGCACATGCTCTTGTGAATATCCAGCAGCCAAATATTTTCTGGTTTATATTCAGAAATATTTGCCTTGCCAAGTATTACCTATATTCATGCTGTCTGGCAAATTTGTTATTTGATTTGCCCATCCCACTATGGGCCCAACTCCTGCAAGATGATGAGCATCCTCAGATCCCATTTAAGTCAGTGTGATTTGAGGGAGTGCCGCACCCCACACGACCTATGCAATATGTTTTCAATCTGCAAAGGAAGTATTTGCATAATAAAATGTGACTGAATAATATGACTAAGATGCTGTCCCGAGCTGGAGGAAGAATATTTGATTTGGAGAGAAGGGGAAAAGGAGAGAGGTCTGGATAATGGAGACAGAAGTTGGATATGCAGATGGAGATGCTACTGTAAAAATAGGATTTTCAATGTCAGGGATGATACAGTGCTGTGATTAAATTAAAAAATAGTACCATGAGTGTTTATGCTTCCATGAAAGTACTTGTTGACCACTTCTTGACAACTATATAGTGTCACAACTACAAAAGTGAGATGAGCCCATAACTCCATGAAACTGTACATCAGAAGAACTGTGAAATCCCTCCACTTCAGCTGATAACCACCATTAATTTTTTTATTTTATATCTGTTCATTTTAAAAGCTGTTTTTAAAAGAAATATGTATTTGAGCATTTTAATTCATTACTCTTTTTTGTAATATGGGAAAGTGACCAAGTGCAATTAAGAAAATGCAGCATTTTCTTCTGAACACTTCTCTACTCTACTGTTGTGCTTAAGAAACCTCAGTAAAGTACATTTTTCCATCATATAATTTCAAGCCACTTATCAGTAAACAAAATCCCAACAAATACCAATAAATGGCTCTGATTATTAAAGATAGGATGTGGCCCTTCTCCTGAGCTAATTATGCACCCCTAGTTATAAATATAGGCAAGTAACATATCCACAAGTCAGGGCTAGATATAAAACAAAACTCCAGTATTACCAAGCTGGAAATGTAACATTTTTTTTCAAAAACTGGTCCTATATTCACAAAAGAGTGGCTGTTTTTAGCCCCCACATTTCAGTGAGATAACCCATAAATTAATTTTGATCAAACTTGAAGGACCATCATCCTTAAATGAACCGAAGAGAATTATATTGCTTGTTGAAAATTATAGTTAACATATCAGAATAAACTTTCTAGTTTAAAAGACCAGCTAAAGCAATTCCAGTATAAATGGTTAGGTTTACTTAGCAGTAATTTCAGAGCTGTGAATACATATTTGGTCTCAGAAATTAAAAATGTTTGTAAAAATGTGCCCATTCTATGCTTATCCTTAGTGTCTAAAGTATACCTGTGTGTCACATATTCTGCATGCTAACACCAGAGGAGATTAAACTCAATGGATTTACCAAAAAACAGTAGTTTTCTTGAAAAAAACAAAATCATCCATGTAACTTTCTTCCAAGAGTTAGCATCTGTATCCTCCCCATCTCCCCCTCCCCCCGACCAGCTATCTATTCCATAGGGAAGTCACATTTTCTTGTAAACTTGCATCAGATCTTTAAAAATATACAAAAAAACCCTTGGTTTTATTCATTCATTCAGCAATATAATTTCCAACCTTCCTGTCCTAGGTGAATGTTTCCTTCTTAATGTAAAATAAATAAATGCCTATGAGGAAGATAGCTCTAAAAACCTTTGTATCCTGAATCAAACTTGGCACAGAAGAGGCTGATATCATTTTGACAATCACCGGTGAAGTATTACAGAGCATGAAAGTCCAGCTCTTTGCCTGAAATGAGATTAGATCTGAATGTAAGGAAGAAGTAACAAAGGTCCACAAAATTACTGAAAACTGCAAATATATCTTGTCCTCACTCTCACACATTCCACACTTTCATTGTGTGACTGACTGTAAAAAGAAGTGAACCTTGTTTCTCCTTGCACCCCAGTTCACATCCAATCAATGCCAGAGAAATAAGTGAGAGGTTTTGGGGAGCACGCGCTATTTGATGTCAATCTGCCTAATGTTTCCATATGATTCTAGCAACAGTAGGAACATCAAAACCAGAAAGCCTGCAGCTACTTTTAAACAGAGGGAAGATTTATTTTTTATTGGAAATACATATGCAAACATAGTTAATCCACAAGAACTTCCTCCACATCTAAAAACTTGGCTGAGGTTGTATGGCTTTCATAGAACCCTGCATAATCCTGCACTTCGCCTTTGGTTTATGACTCTTAAAGGGACAGAATTGTATTTGCTATAGGTGAAGAGGAAGAACAGCAAACATTGTTGGTGAAAGAAATCTGATGTATTCAAATAGCACAATCCCAGAACTAGACTAGTTTACTCCAGAAAAAAATGAATGCTCATCCATATAAGAGAGCTTTAAAAAATATTGTTGAGGCCTACATTCCACATCTCCAGAAAATTCCATTAGTCTTCTCAGTGTTCAATTAAAATGGAGGAAAAGGGACATCAGCCATATATCCAGTGATTAATAGAATGATAGAAACGTAGGGCTGGAAGGGACCTTGAGAGGTCATCTAATACAGCTCCCTGCACTGAGGCAGGACCAAGTATACCTAGACCAGTGGTTCTCAAATTTTGTACTGGTGACCCCTTTCACATAGCAAGCCTCTGAGTGCAACCCTCCCCCCTCTCCCCCCTTATAAATTAAAACCACTTTTTAACATACTTAACACCATTATAAATGCTGGAGGCAAAGCAGTGTTTGGGGTGGAGGCTGACAGCTCAGGACCTCTTATGTAATAGCCTCGTGACCCCCTGAGTGGTCCCAACCTCCAGTTTGAGAACCCCGACCTAGACCATCCTGGAAGGTGTTTGTCTAACTGCCCAATTTTTTAAACCTTTCCTCATAGGTTTGTCTAACTGCCCAACCTTTTTTAAATCTTTTATCAGTTTTGTTGCTCTCTTCCAATTTGTCCACATCTTTCTTAAGGTGTGCTGCCTAGAACTGGACACACTACTCCAGCTGAGGCTTCACCACTGTCAAGTAGAGCAGGACAATTACTTTCCATGTCTTACATATGACACTCCTATTAATACATGTCAGAAAATTAGCTTTTTTTGCAGCTATATCACATTGTTAACTCATATTCAATTTGTGATCCACTAAAGCCCCCAGATCCTTTTTCAGGAACACGAATGCGTAGCCAGTTATTCCAAATTTTGTAGTTATGTATTTGATTTTTTTTTCTTAAGCATAGGACTTTGCACTTGTCTTTACTGAATTTCATCTTGCTGATTTTAGACCAATTCTCCAATTTGTCAAGGTCCTTTTGAATTCTAATCTTGTCCTCCAAATTTCTAACAACCCATCCCAGCTTGGTATCATTTGTGAAATTTATAAGCATACTAACCATTCCATTATAGAATAGTGGACCCAGGACAGACCCCTGTGGGACTCCACTAGATACTTCCCCCCCTCCTAGTTTGACAGTGCACCAATTATATCTACTCTCTGAGTATGGTCTTTCAACCAGCATTGCCCCCACCTTAGAGTAATTTATTTTAGATCACATTTATTTAGTTTGCTTATGAGAATGTCATGTGGAACTTTGTGAAATGCCTTACTAAAATAAAAATATATCCATATCCGCTGCTTCTTCCCTATCCACTAAGCCAGTAATCCGGTCAAAGAAGGAAATTAGGATAGTTTGGTATGATTTGTTCATGAGAAATCTATGTTGGCTATTACTTGCAACCCTTTTATCCTCCAGGTGCTTACAAATTGATTGCTTAATAATTTGTTCCAGTATCTTTACAGGTATCAATGTTAGGTTAACTGGTCTATAATCCTCCAGATCCTCTTTTTCCCCTTTTTAAAGACAGATGCTATGTTTGCTCTTCTCTAGTCCTCTACAACCTTACCCGTCCTCATTGAGTTCTCAAAGATAATTGCTAATGGTTCCAGTTTTGTTTCATGCATCTGAAAGTTGCCAGAAAATACATGAACAACAATAATAAGGGAGTTCAGCAGTTCTTACAGCTCTAATCATCATGATTTACATCTGAGATGAACTAATATGGTGAACTAAAGAATATAATGCTTACCCAGAGAGACTTGTTTATTATCTGCAAAGTCAGTATTTAGGAGCTTATGTTCTGTTCCCAGTGGTCACCTTTTTCTAAAATAATATTGTAACTGTTCTGGGCATTTCTTCAGTTCCTTATAGCTGGGAATAGGACCCCTCTATATCTTTCTCAGAAGAATACAGTCCAGGAGTGGATTGTTAAAAGGACCATTCCTATTTTATGGTTTCTTTTAGGTAAGGTACCATTTTAGAAAACCATCACAAAACCAATGCTCACCTTCTGGTTAAGACAGACTAATATGACAACAAAACACTATTCTCCCTTTATCTCGATTCATACCTTTAAAATTTCCCAGTTTATTTCTTAGATTCATTGGCAGCTGTGTGTTTCTTAATGGAGGCTGGGGTGGAATAATGACAGGTTTCAGAGTAGCGGCCGTGTTAGTCTGTATACGCAAAAAGAAAAGGAGTACTTGTGGCACCTTAGAGACTAACAGATTTATTTGAGCATAAGCTTTCGTGAGCTACAGTTTACTTCATTGGAGACACTCATACTTTTCTGGTAATCATTGCTTTGTAGATTTCTCCAAGGATAATCTGGAAAGGTAAAACTTGTCTGCTAGCAGATTTCTTCAGTCTTTGCAATAAGATTAAATATTCTCTTGGGGTAAAGGAAGTTCACTGGAAGTAATATTCTGAAATGTCCATAATCTTTGACTTAATCATCAATGCAAGAGTTGTCTTCAAAAAAAGAATGATTTTTAAAAGCTTATAGTAGTACTTAGCTTTATAAGGGACTTAACACCTTCTACCTTTATTTTTTATATGCAGAATTATCAGGAATGAGTGATTTTGTGAAAGCCACAAAGAAAGTTATCAATTAATAGTATATTGCCTACTGGTGCTAGTCAGAGTCATAGCTTGTGATTTGGCTTATGGTGCTAATTTGTCACTGCTTGCTACCATGAGGAACTTTTGCACATTCAGTAGGCTGTTCTTCATAAACCTCCCCCCTGCCACTCCCACCCCCCCCCCTTTTTTTTTTTGGTTTGCTTATATGCTCAATTGAAACTTATATACTGTATTGTGAGTGGATATATCTCTGGCTTCTCCAGCTATATGTGAAACCCCAAATGCCAGATATACACTGTGTATTCAAATATTTTGGCTGGATTTGAAGCCAAGAATATTGAAGTGGCAGTCCATGAAGAACAACCCCTCAACTGTTAAGGAAATGTGTTATATTGTCACTAAATATTAATTCATTAGAACTCAAGCAACTTCCGCAATTTCAAAATGCATTTTTTCATCTACAGTTATGAAAAAACAGCGGTAGTATGAACATGAAAAGATTATGGATAAAATACTTAATCTTTTTCCCTCAAGCTCTCTTCTAGAGGAGCCACCTCTGTCTCTTAAACTGTGTTTTCTGCTGAACAGCACAGTTTTATCTCGTACTGAAGTTTCTGTGTAGTTGATGCTAAACAAGCCCTTAGTTATTGAGAATTTCTGTTGAGAAGCTCATCATCTGTGCCTTGCTACAGATACAATGTGCTATTGGGTCTCTAGTTTTGTGAGCTTTCAATTAATTTAACTTTAGCTATGAAGGTGTTGAGAATCCTCAGTCTACAATATGTACTCTCCGTGCACACATGTGGGTGTGTAAGTGGAGAGAGAAGATGGGGGTGGGTGGGAGGGGGAGAGAAGAGCAAAAGAAACACATACACACAGATACTTACTTGCACATAGTTGTTTTCAGTGAGACTGAGTCTGGGGAGAGCTGGAGCAAACTTATTTAAAATATGAAATGCATTTAGCTCCAACAATATTGGATTTCCTTCAAATTTTATGCAGCCAATATTTGATTATCATCTCTTCAGGGCAAGGGCAGGGTCTTCCTGTGAGTATAGATAGTACCCAGAACACTGGTGCACCAATCCTGATTGGGCCCTTTCGATACTGCCACAATATAAGAAATAGTAATAACTACTACTATGTTTCACAAACAGCTTTCTGCAGTGAAAAAGGCAGCAAACAGATCAAATATAGCCCTTAGCAATGTTACACAAAACACAACAAAAATGTGCTCTATTTTAAAGTGTACTAGCAATCTAGAAAGGATTTTCAATCTGGGGCTATGTTAAATGTTAGTAGTGAAACCTGTAAACATCTTTCTTTGATCTTTCTCCAGCTTATACAGAATAATAGGAACAGAATAAAGTGCCATTTATATGTACACCTCTTTCCTTTGATCTTACCAGCAAATAAATAAATACTGCTACTCTAACTCAGCTCCATTTAGTTCAAACCATTGGTGTTTTCCACGGCTTTCTATATGTTGTGTTACTGCCTATTTTGTTGCGTTTGAACTTACAGTTGTATAATTTTTACCTTTAAAAGTTTTACTACTAGTCATGCAAAATTTCCAAGAAAGAAAGAGCACAGTTAAACAGGAAGTTTATTGTGAATTATGTATATAAAAATTTATTACATAGCAATTTATAATTCATAGAGGAAATTTTGGTGTGTTTCAAAATATCTGAATGTTCTAGCAATGGATTCACTAATAATTTAGGGTAGATTGTTAAATTGTAATCTGCTCTGAGTAAGGAACTGTGCATAGCTGCTCCATCACAGCAACAGATCAGGGAGGGAATTGTGACTCTCATAGTCACCAATTCTTTG
Source organism: Eretmochelys imbricata (assembly GCF_965152235.1). Lineage (NCBI taxonomy): Eukaryota > Metazoa > Chordata > Testudines > Cheloniidae > Eretmochelys > Eretmochelys imbricata. The sequence continues at coordinate 23,641,026 of NC_135582.1, read as the reverse complement.
TCTCCTCCTTGCTCCAAGGGGGAAGTAATCTGCCACTGGTCTATATACTAGCTGATATGTGCATACAGATGGAGCCAATGTACAGGAGTAGCAGCCTCACAGTCCTTATAATGGGTCCCCTTACCCTGTGCGGTGACCTATGAAAAGGGAAGCCCACAGATGAGTAAAAGGTGCTTTTCACCCCCTTGCTTCCCTGTGTGTTATAAGAGCAGGTCACTATCCTGCCTTTAGAAATAATAATTATAGAATGTGCCTACTTAAGTGTAAGGCTGTTTCTTTGCACTCCTTGAAATCCCTCTTCAAGACTCCCCTCTGTCCTGATTCCTGGAAAAGCTTGACACTGGCTAGGCAGCTGGTGTTCTGTGACCACTGCTTATCATGACGAGCAGGACTTTCTCATTGTTTCGTTGTGCTCTCTCTGCCTCTTTGTTGCTTCCACCTGTTGTCTGTTGTCAGAGACCAGCGGTTTTCAACCTGTGGTCCATGGACTCCGGGGGTTCTGCAGACTATGTCTAAGATTTCCAAAGGAGTCCACTCCTCCGCTAGAATTTTTTTTAGGGGTCCACAAATGTAAAAAGGTTGAAATCACTGTCCTAGATGATATGTTTGTCCGGATATGAAGTATTTGTTGTGTTTGTATAGCGCCTAGAACAGTGGGTCCCTGATCTATGGCTGGAACTCCTATACAGTTCTGTAATACAAATAATAAAAATCCAAACAATAAATAATCCACTAATTAAAGAAAAAGAATATTGCTTTAATGTTTTATTCTGAGTATTTGCCAGCAGAACTTCCTAAGTCTGCCATATTATAATTTAGAAAGATGTTCGTAGTTGTATTTATCTTGTAGTTTCAGTACCTGTGATATAAAAGCTTTTACTTTAAACCCCAGTAGGACATAAGAAGCATCCATCTCCCATACCTGCAGCTGCCATTTACATATTAGAGGTAGGTCCAGACGTTCGACACTTTGAAAGCTACAGTTACACCATTTAAGGACAGGGTTAAGGGCTGCTTCATAGAAGAAGTTAAGATAAAACAGTTACACAGATTATTATTAATTTTTTTCCTTACAGCAACAAGGCCAGAGGGTGTGTTCCAACTATAGGGTGATCACACTTCTCAGGCTCCCAAGCAAAGCCTATGCCAGGGTGCTGGAGAGGAGGTTGTGCCCATTAGCTGAACCTTGGATTCAGGAGGTACAATGCAGATTCTGTCCTGGCCGTGGAACAACAGACCAGCTCTTTGTTCTCTTGCAGATACTCAAGTGGTGTGGGAATTTGCTGATCTGGTCTGCCTTTGTTTTGTAGTCCTTTCTTGTGTAAAGTGCTGCAGGAATATGAGTTTCTGGTGCTACTTTTGCATGCTATCCGGTCTCTCTATTCTCAGAATGAGAGTTGTGTTTGTATTCTTGATCTTGTCAAGTTCATTCAAGGTGGGCACTGGACTCTACAAGGGGTGAGTCTTGTCCCCACTCCTATTCGTGATTTTCATGGACAGGATATCAAGGTGCAGGTGAGCTGTGGAGTGCATCCGGTATGGGAACTTGGAGGTGCCATCTCTGCTGTTTGCAGATGATGATGTCCTTCTTGCTTCTTAAGAATGCGATCTCCGACGTGCACTCAAATGTTTCACTGCTGAGTGTGAAGTGGCTGGAATGAGAATCAGCACCTCCAGATGAGAGGCCATGGTTCTATCCCAAAAGAAAGTGGACTGCTCTATCCAGGTGAGGGGAGAGAAGCTGCCCTTTTTGGAAGAGTTCAAGTGTCTAGGAGTCTTGTTTACAAGTGATGGCAAGCGGGAGATTTAGATCAATCAGTGGATTGGTGCGGTGGTGGCAGTGATGCAGGCACTGTACCAACCTGTGGTGGTGAAGCAGGAGCTGAGTTTTTGAATGAAGCTCTCTCTTTACAGGTTGCTCTACATCCCAGGCCTTATCTATGGTCATGAACTTTGGGTAATGCCCGAAAGGACGAGATCGCCGGTACAAGAGGCAGAAATGAGGTTTCTCTGCAGGGTGGCTGGGCTTACTCTCCAACACAGGGTAAGAAGCTCGGCTATCTGAGAGGGCATTGGCATAGAGATGCTATTCCTCCAGATTGAGAGGAGCCCATTAAGGTGGTTTGGGCACCTGATAAGGATGTCCCCGGGAGGCTTCTGTTGGAACTCTACCAGGCACATGCTACTGGGCAGAGGCCTCAAGGATGACCCAAGACGCACTAGAGGGATTATATATCTCACCTGGCATGGAAATGCTGGGGAATCCCCCAGGAGGAGCTGGAACCTGTTGCAAAGGAAAAGGAGAGCTGGTCCTCTCTACTCTCAATGCTGCCATTGCAACCCTCACCAGGAAAACAGCATAAAGGAAAGGGAAGCAGCAGCAATGAGCTCCTTCTAGTATTGTGGTGATCTTGAAATAAATGAGCTCTGTCATGAAGTCAGTGGGTACAAGTTATTACAAGGCAGAAAAGGAATAATAATAAAATAAAACAACAGTGGGTCCAGAGTTCCTTCATGACGATGACAATGTGATTGTATTGTAGTCTAAGGCGCTGGTGCGAGTATTATTTTTGATGCTTGAGTGAAACATATTTACATATATACAAAGTTCTGTCGATAAAGCTATGACATTGTAGCACTCTACTTGGTATTTTACTTTTTGTACCTTAAAAGTAATTTACTATTGTTCAAAAATTCAGCTCTCACTGGTTTTGTTTCCAGAACCCCAAAAGGAAGAGAAAAACAACAGAAGTCCATAAAGGCAAAAAGGATGTATTCTCATTTCAGTTCACAGAACTTCTTGCCTTTGAACAGTACAAATATATACCCCCTAGGTTTGTAACAACATTGAAAGGATACCGAATACTTGAAACATCAAATTAACAGCAAGTCCACTATAGCTATGCAGAGTTTTTCCAGAATACCCAATAGATCTTGACAAGAATTTAATTGAGCTTTAACCAACTTGCCGAGCTTTAACCAACTTGCCAAGCTTTACAAAATCCTATACTGCAGACTCTCCTTCAAGGAATAAACTTTAAAAACTCTGCAAGCAAACTGAGTTGAGTTTTACATAAACAAAAACTGTGCTTGATGGTCTGTAGATGAGATTTTTAAGTAATTGCCCCCTGTTCTTCACACCTGTATAAACCTAATATTAAATAAGAAAAATCCACAAAACACATCAACAAGCCACAGTGGAAATATACTGTGCACTCACTATAAGGAACATTTGTGGGGACGTGGCTTCTATTAGTTATAGTGATGTATTCCCTATACTGAATATGCAATAGTATCCTTTCACTTATTGCTGGATGTTCTGCAGAAGCACATTGGTGGCATGGGGTCCATTGATCACAGCACTTTCACCACAGTTGCAGCATGACAGATAATAGAGCCATGGGCAGATGCCCAGTGTCCCATGGGAAATCATCTTTTGGCTGTTGCCACATTAGAAAGGGAAGAACTGAAGAAATATCAGAGCATCTCATCATAATTACACACTTACATTGACATTTGCCACTGAAGTCCTGTACTGTCCCTTTCTCACACTTTATAGTTATTTGAGGGGTTCCCACCAGTAGTGTACCATATAACAGTGACATGCAGACTCTCCCCACTTACTTTTTACAAGACCACTTGCACAACTAGACTGATGGACAATGAAGATAGTAGGGGAGAAGCTTTCAATTCATTGTAAGTTATCATTCTTTATAGTGAAGTTATATCATGTATAGAGAAGAGAATCTTATGACAAGGTATTTTCTGATTCCAAAATGCAAGGGGACAGATCTTCAGCTACTTTAAATCAGAGTAATCCCATCAAGATATGCTGATTTATACTGATGAGGATTAGGTTCAAAGATTTTCCTTTAAAGATACTACTACTGATAATCAATTATAACATCTTCAAGAACTTCGTACAAACATCTCGGAAAACCCCTAAGAGGTAGAAAAAAATTATTATTTCAGTTTTAGATGGTAAAATAAAGACAGAAATGTGTTTTGGGGATTTTCCAAAGAGACTCAGTGACTCACTAGCAGAGCCAAGATTAGAACTCAGGAGTTCCTCTAAACCAGGCTGCCTCTTTAAGATATAAACACATATACAATTAAACAATAGTTGTAATGCCAGGAAGTACAGACGTGTGTAACATATTTCAAGTGAGGGTCAGAGTCTGTGCATTACCACACAGCCCTCAGGGCCTGAGGCAAGGGCCTGGACCTCATGGTTTTTAATGCCCTCTAGCTGAAATAATTGCATCATAACCCTGTTTTTTTACTTATTGCTTGAATGTTATACTCATGTCTCAGTGTGTTTTAGAATTTTGGGGGTGTTAAATTATTTTTTCATACACTGGACTAGCTTTTTCAGACAAAGTTATAGTTCACCTCAGCAAACCTTCAAGTGTAACTGGGTTTCAAAGCTTATTTGTTTATTGGGGTACCTGAGAAAGTGGTAAATAATTAAGGTGAAATACATGTTTCCCTAAGAAAGAAAGAAGTTTGTATTTGTGCAGTAGAGTGGGTTATCAAAAACAGATGTGACCAAGTGGAATATTTTACATAAATTTATTAAAATAATTATTTACCTGTACGTTATAAGTAGGGCTTAGTTCGCTAGTTGTTGCCAGTATGTACTGCCAATAATCTGCCAAAAAGCAGCTTGCTGGCAAAATCTTTGAAATGGTTAGCTTATGCTTGCACAGAACATTACAACCCTGATTCAAATGAAAACCTACCATAAACGAGCTCTTTGATGTTGGATTAACTGGAACATATTACTGATACATGGTATACTGTTTATATGGATTGTGTGTACTGTACAAGAAATATGGATACCTATTAAGTGTAACTTGATATGTAATTATTTAGGACAGTTATTGTTTTCAGTATTCACTATGAATAGGATCACAGTGTCTCCTCAGGTTTAAAATAAGGAGTATATATATCCTGTGTAGCAGCCCAAAGCACTAGAATACTGCTTGGTCAATTAATAAAGAAATGATATCAAAATGTAAAATATCTGACATCTCCCTGTAGTTCCTAATTTTAAAGGCAAGCCTTTTCTTTTAGGAACAATTTATACATTACATAAACTTAAGTTTTTCATCCAAGTATCATTTCAAGAATGGCAAGCTTAAATATTGGAGGCCATAGGGAAACATAATATTACGATAATGTTCTTTGGTGCGGTTTGGAAGGTTTTAGGAAACATTTGGAAGTATTTTTCTCATAAAGTCAGTTAACTATTGAAGTGTTATGATAGCATTCCCTTCTGCATTGCATATATTACAAAAGAGTCAATTTAAAGGGAACGTCCGTTTTAAATATCTGATTAGAGGGATTTCCACAAATTAGGAAATTACATAGTACAGTATCCTGGTATTAGTTTAATTTTTAAAAATGCAATTAAATAAGCAAAGGCGTAGATGATTTGAGGTGTGATATCAGTTTCAAACACCCATTCATTTCCAGTCCTGTATAGTAGAAGGAGAATCTGAACTGTTTGGAAAGCTTATTTTCTAAATAAACACTAGAGAGTTGAGTTGTTTTTCAGCATTTGAACATTAGTGAGTGGAACCAATTTTATTGGAGTCCATTGCAGCTCTCATAACCCTAAAAGTTAATGTTAAATGTAACCATTTTTTAAAACAACATTGTGACCAGTTCTTTTAGAACTCTGCAGATACAGAACATACATCAACAAGTTCTAAAGATCTGTCAAGTGTTAGACTAAATGGAATGATTTAGGTTACTGATAACCATTCTGCTGCCTTTTAATGTTAGTTTGTAGGTATTATGTGCATATAATTGTTAATAGTGAAGTAAAATTACTATTGTTAAAAATATGGGAATAAGTTCCCATGTTGCCATAAAAAATTGCATTCTTCTATCTTGACAATTTCTAGGTACCCTCACCTTTCACCTGATTGGTAAAATATACCAATTTTCTGTGGCAGTTAGTTATTGATTCACCTCTAAGTTTGTAGATCAACATTATAAAGAATTTTAAACATGCTTGTGACCTTGACATTACTTTGGAAAATAAAAACAAGTGATATGTATTTTGTAGAAGATTAACATTTCATTCACTTATTTATAATGTAATTAACCTGTATCTCTGTACAAGTTGTTATATTTACTTTTTAAGAGTTTGAGAATTTGAGACATAAGGGTTCATAAATAAAATAGTTAAGGTGACATCCTGGCTCTGTTAAGTCAATAGTAGTTTTGCCACTGACTTCAAGTGGTGCCAGGATTTCACCATCTAAGTACTAAAACACAAAGTAATCACTATCAGTTTATCTTTGGTGATCTAAAGTGATTAAGGTATTTTTGAAGTCATTTGTCAGCCTGGGGTAAATATGTTATGTAACAAAATGGAATTAGTAATAATCCCACAAGCAGTAGATTAGAATAGACATGGTTTTAGCTAGAGCTGCATATAACAAGAAAAAGCAACACAAAAATCAAAACTAAGAAAGAACAAGTCTACAAGTCCATAATAGTTTTGGAGTAGTTTCTACCATCTTCTGTTCCTATTCTGCACAGTTCCCCTGCAGATTTACTTTTCAGAAAGTGGTGTTACCATGCTGTGTCCTTTCTGGAAGAAGGATTGAAGAATGCTCTAGTCAAAACCCTTATTAGCTGAAACTGCATAATATGTCAATTTCACAGTGTATCTTCTGCAGTAATTTCAGTGCTGGAAATTCAGGAGCTGCACGCCCATAAAGAGTTTTCAAATGGAAAACTCAAGTGCACATTTAGAGACTGCTTTTCCCCTCCTCCCGTCGTTAGGCCGGTGTTAAAATGAAAGGCACTTTCATTGGTTCAAAATGAAACCGGATTGCAGAGCAGAGGTGGCAATGCTGAGAAAATAAATGGATTTTTTTAGAGGTTTTGGAGTGTCAATCCCAGGATATTAAGGATTCTCCCTCAGAAAATATTTGGAAAATAGGCAGAGGGTAAAATTTCCAAGAGTAAAAGTGACTAAAGAACCTAAATCCCATTTCAAAAGTGACTTGAGTGCTTACGAGCCTTTATTCAAGACAAATTTCTGATGCCTCAGTTGCCTCTTCTTCAGTTAGCATCTAATGACAATGATTGCTTAGAGGTGATCTGCTCACAGGACGGATTTCTATCTCCTTTTCCTTCCTCTACTTCCCTTTTCTTCCTGTTTTCTTCTACTTCTCCATTTTTTTCTTCTGTCATTTTTCTCCTGTTCCCTCAGCTTTTACTTCTTCTCTCCCTTTGTTTCACTGTCCTGTTCTTTTTGCTCTTGATTTGTCATGTACGTGCCTCTCCTATCCTGCAGATCAAGTAGCTCATCTGGACCTAGCATCTTGTGTAACAAGTATTGCATCTGAACTCAGCACAGCCTTTTCTCTCACAGAGTATCTAGCTATCCATGCCATAAGATTGACCAGAGGTGTTGCATCCATTTAAGTTATTGCAGAAGAGCAGATCAGCCAAACAAGCCATACTTGGGGTGATATTTCAGAGAGAAAGTGGGACTCATACTCATTTGTCTGCATCAAGGGTTCCATTTCTCTGAATCTGTTCACTTCCCACAAAAGCTCTCTGCAAGAGAAGACAGACTTAAATAGTTGCTCAAGTGCGGTTAATACTCTGGTTCCTTAGTATTCCATCCCTCCAATCCAATAGGAAGCTCCTTGAACAGTGTAGAAAGACATCTCAGGGATCCACTCCAGAATATGTATATGCCTGATGAGTTCTCGGGAAGGTAGACTTTCTAAGCCAGAGACCCATTAGAGAGGCCTAACCTTGATTTAGCTCATGCAATTTTCTCTATCACATTCTATGCTCTTTTCTGCCTCATTTCTTCTCTTCCGTCTGCTCTCTCCCCTTTTCTTTCAGTTTTTGTCCCTGAGTGATAAGTCTCCCTAATACTATCGTTCAAATGACATTGCCCCTAATGTAGTCCAGCACTGTCACCTTGGAGGTTATTTGTGATGGCTAATCTATTCCCTACACAGGATAAAACACATTGATTGCTATAGAGCAGGAAGTGGAAACAAATCATAGGAAGTAGTGCAGAACCTCACCAAACCCTAATGTGAACTGAAGAAATCCAGAGGCATCCCTACATATTCAATGGAATCTTTTAAATCCCAGGGATTCACTCACTGCTTTCCATAGAAAAAAGTCAGAATAGAGAATAGATAATTGCTTTCTTATTTTTGATCTAGCGCACAACTGTTAAAGACTCGAATACAACCACACTGCTGCTGTTTTCAGTACAGTGCAATGTTATAGAAATCACACAGAAAAAGCAAGAAAAATGATGAGATTTTTGCTTATTTCACCCTCTGAGGTAGCGAAGGTACATCAAAACACAATATAAGAGTAGTCTCATGAGGAGGGTGCAAATAGTACCACTTTTACTCCTGTTAGCCGATTTATGGCATTACTTTGGGGATGGATAGAGAATTACATACTAATTCGAGTTGCCATCTGCCCCATTTTGACCAGCATAATATTGATTTTATGACCATTGTACTGTATCCCTTAGTACAGCACACAAAGTGCCATTAAAAAAAATGCCCATGTGAGTTTGGTATTTGTGCATGCATTTACCCAGTTATATATGTACTTACTTTGATAGTTGTAGTAATTTCACATTTAGTTATGGTAATTGTGAGGCCTGGTTTGCCAAGGCTCTTAGCAGAAAGCAAGGGAGGGACAGTGGAATTTCCCAGTGCCTGAGAACCTCATTGCAATATCTGTAGTTGCAGGCTGCAGATGTACTAACCATCACAAAACGTATGAACCACAAGGATTCCAGGTATTATAATTATATAAACTATGCAGGGATTCCTGCAGCGGTTTAGACCACATTAATACTTCACAGAGGTACAATCAATCATTATCTTAAAAATAAGAATATGGATCAAAACATCAAAGCACACTTTGTAATAATGATTTTAAAAAATACCAACCACCATCACCAACATCAGTAACAACTAAGGAGATTCCCAGACAAAAATGTTGTTAAACTAGAATTTAGATTATGATTATGTATAAACAGCAGATACTTGGGGGAAGGAGAGTGTCACAGCAGCTTTGAAGCGAATTTGTTGAATTCTGAGGCCTGGGGCAGGGATTTTCTCTTTCTCTCATCCTCTCTCTCTCTGTCTCTCCCTCCTCCTCCTCTCGTCCTCCCCTCCCCAAGACCTGTTGAAACTCCCTGAACACAGCTTATTTACTCAGGCTTTTCACAGGGACCAAGATTTCACCTGTGGAGAGCTGCTGTTCACATGTATACTACAAGAGTTACTGAAGTATATCTGTTTTTCTTGCCTTTTAATAGTAATATAGTTTTGTCCACAGGACATTCAAGTCTACTTAAAATGTATAAGTGAGCATAAATAAAGGCATGGAAGATCTGAATTTTAAAATTGCAGTCTTTTTGTCGCTTATGTTTGTTCTAAGAAATTATAGTTGTTTATTGAGAACAGCTCTTCAAAACACTGTGTAACACACAGTCCAGAACTTCTCTCCTAATAATTTGATCTAACCTAAAACAGCACTCCAGCCAGTATTTCTAATGTGGTTTTTATTCATCTGACAATGACATCATTATCTTTCCATTCTTTTATTGTTGTTGTTGCTTTTAATAAAATAGTGCACAGATTGACTGTTGGTGCCAATAAAGGAAACTGATTCCCATAAGTGATTTTTCATTAGGGTAAATGAGGTGTTATGAATAAACACATGCAATATAACATGACAACATGTTATGAAGAAAGAATGTAAAATGCACATTTTCTATTACAAGTACATGTGCATAGGTTTATTGGCACTGCAATTTCATAGTATAAATGTGGAGAAAATGCACACAGTACAGACTGAGAAAACCAGAAAATCTGGAACATAAAATGGCAGACATTCAGATTGACACTCAAAATGACTTTTAGTATGTTATGAAATTTCTATTATGTAGTTAGGAGTGCATGAGTTTAGTTAATTTTTAAGCCATAGTTATATCAACCAGGCATCTATAACAATATGCACCAAATTGACAGGTTCTGTTATTTGCTGTCTTCTCAATTATCCATCAAAGTGATCCATATTATCCATCAAAGTGATCAAAAATAAAGATCCAATTCTACCATGCCTATATCTTTACAATATTTATAAATAGGCATGGTAGAATTGGATTTTTATTTTTGATCACTTTGATGGATAAGATCAATCTTTATTTTAAGGCATATTTTTAGATTTTTATCACTCATAATTTTTCGCAGTTGTGCAGACTTGTGAGTTTTTACAATATTTTCCAGTTTTATCCCTTTAAATTTTCAGTGGCCAGACAATAATTATTTAATGACAGTAGATGTTGAGATTCACAAAGGTAAAGCTTCATAACTTTAACTATGAATGTTGTATGTCATAGAAACCAACTAAATGTTGAATTAAAGAAGAAAATATAATTTCTTACTTTTTAGAAACAACCTATATTAGAATTAGAATAGAAGTGGTTTGTGCTGAAACAAAAGCACAATATTTCTAAACCTTCTGTGTGAAACATCAAAAAAATGCCACCCACCTGCAACAACGGGTGTGGGAACTTGATGGGGCCAGCAGTGAAAGGGGGACACTCCCGAAAGGACAATAGGTAGCTCCTCCTCCTGGGAGTCTCTGGCAGTCTCTAGCCAGCTGGGATAGAGGGGTGCCGATTGGCCAGCATTCCCCGGCTCCCAGGATTTAGCCCAGCCCAGAGGCCATGTGTCACTTCTTTCAGCTCCGTTCCATCAGAGAAAGGGTTACTCACCAGCTTCCAGCAGCAGCAACAGCAGTCCTAAGATTCAGAGAGATGCAGGTAAGGATTCTGGGGCATCTTTCCCCAGGTGGGGGAGGCTCTCTGCCCTACTGTGGGGTTCACATCTCTTTCTCCCACCTCTGTCCCAGCATGAGGTGGCGGGGTCTATCCACTATTGGACAGACAGGATTCCATGCTGATTCCATATGTTGGGGTAGCATGGTTAAGGCATGACTGAAAATTTATAACAGAGGGCAGCAGAGGAGTAAAGGGGTAAAACAGACCAGGCACTTTGGCTGGAGGTATGACTTCTTAGCACCCCGCCCAGCTGGTATTCACAGACAGTGGGTTGCCAATGCCAAAACCTCCTTTTCAAAATACGTATATAAAAGCTAATGTGCATTTTGTATTAATGATGGGAAATGTTTTGTTCATAAGGCAGGTATAAACACTGCTGTAGGGCATGCAGGGGCTCAGCATTGTGCACTCTCCTGTTATATGGGTCAACGGCAGTTCCAACAGGGCTGTGGGACAGGGGATCTGCAAGGACCCAGTGCTTCAGCAGATGCCACAGGGAGAGGTAGTAACCATAGAAAAGGCTCCTTCTGCAATTAAGATACAGGGTTGTGGGATTTGTTGTTGGACAACCCCAGCAAAAAAGACATAGCTTATTTATGGAACGGATTTTTGGCCCGTTTTCACAGCCCATACAAGGGCATGCGGTGCTGCTTTTGGGCAGAGAACTTGAAGTCCACTAAAGACTTAAAGCATATAGAAAGGGCAGAGATCACCTTGGAGGTGGCAGCAGGAAGAGTGGCAGGTCCCTCCATATGTTCTAATGCCAGAATGGCATGTCTTCCTTGAGTGTGTTGCTGAAGAAGGTGAAGAGGGAATATAGGCTTATCCATCACCTGTCCTTCCCCTAGGTCTTCATTGGTAAAATGATTATATTGACCCCCAGCTGTGTTCAGAGAGATACTTGTCATTTGATGCCATAGTTAGGGGATTGCAGTTCCAGGGCATGTTGACAAAATGCAACATCATGTCTGCATTCCAATTGCTTCCAGTGCATCCCAGGATTTCAGTTTGAAAGCCACTGATATGTTGATAAAGTCAGGTGTCATTTTGAAAAGATGCAGCTCCCTGCTGGAATGGGCGATAGTGCACCCCATGAAACAGGACAGTCTCATGCACAATCTTGATGGCTTCTTATGTGCAGGAAGACTAGGGGCAACTGCAAGTACATGCTTTAGGCATTTCAGAACCTAGCTGAGGATCTCAGGATCCCACTTGCCACAGAAAAAAAAACCAGAAGGCCCTGCCCCAAAATGTAACATTGAACTGGATTGTTTGGGGTTTCTAGGTTTCCTACAGAGAAAGTGAAATTGATCAGGGCCCTCAGATGGGCTCTCAAAGGGGCAAAGAAAATTACTCGGAGGGAGCTATAGGTGGTCATGGGACATCTAAACTTACCAAGGGAACGTGGCTTAAGCTGGGAACTGGGTGTCAGGACTCCTGTGTTCTCTTCCTATTTTTGCCAATGACTTGTTACGTGGCATGGTCAAGTTCATTTATTCTCATGATCATTTAGTTTATCCATCTCTAAAATGCATTGGATAGTACTTTTCTAACTCACAGGGGTTTTGTGAGGCTTCATTAATTAGTCTGTGAAGGCTCCCAGTCAGGCATTTTGTGCTCTTCTGACGTCTGCCTCTGGACTGAGAAAACCCCACCACTTTATCAGAATGACAGTGAAAATGACGGATGACTTAGAAGTGTGGGAAAGATTCCTAGAAGAGTTAAATGGGGGTTTCGATATGACATTCAGACTGGTTGCTCAAGATTGAGCTGCTGGTACAATCTGCTGCCTCAGAAGGTATAGGTTTGGGAGTTTACTTTCATGGTGACCTTGGATGGGTAGATGCTGCCACTACCCAAGTGCAAAACCCCTTTGATAACCAGGAAGCCGCACTTGGGAATTCCTTCCTGTGGGGTACCCTCAAGGCCTTACACACACACACACACCCCGCGCCGGGAAGAGCTGAGAAAGAAAACAAAGGAAATCAGCTGTTACCACCAGCTAATTAAACAACATATGCACAAACCTTTTAGGGACAGAAAAATCTAATCTTGTTCTTAAAATAAGTAAATTTTACTAAAAATAAAAAGAAAGAAAATGCATCTGTAACTTAGGCTTTTTGCTAGATTTAAACCAAAAAAACAATTACAGGGATTAAGCATCAAGCTAGCTTTCTTGAGGTCCAGCTTAAAGGTTACAAGCAAAACAAAAGCACCTGGGGTTACCACAGAGGAGTCCATAAGCCATAAAGAAATGAAAAAGATAAACCTAAACGTGTCTTCCTAGACATTTCCTGATCTACTTACATATCTTGGGTTTCAAATGAGTAGTTTCTAGATATGGTCTGATGATTTTTCATACCTGGCCCAAAGCCTTTTACAGTATAGTTCCAGCCCTGTCTCTGCTCTCCAGGAGAACAACACAGACAGACAAAGGGGAAGTCCCATCTCCCCCCCCCCCCCCCCACACACACACATTTTTTAAAAGTTCTAGCCTTCCCTTTGGCTCTTTTGGTCAGGTGCCCACTCCCTTCCTTTTAATTACAGACTTTTTAACCCTTTGCAGGTAAAGCAAATAGAGAACAGCTACTAACAGGGATTTTATAGCTAACTGGCTGGCTGTAGTCATAAAAGGGAGCTACTCCCCCACCCTCTTCATTTATCACAGCCTGTAAGGCCAGTCGTTCAGACTACACTGAATTTAGGGCATGGGAAGGGATTCATTGTGGGTGGCCCATATCCACACACCAGCTGTCACAATATGTGGTGCCTTTGACCCACAGTGGGTGGGCTTCCTTCACTATCTCTGGCCGCCTAGAGAGCCCATCCTCTTGGAGTAAGTAGGAAAGTTTCCCAGACCCATGTGGACATTTCCTAGTGTGGAAACTCTTTAAAGGTGGTCCAAGAGGGGTGAGTGCCGAAGGGATGACAGGTTACCCCATAATACTGGAAACCCTGTTGGAATTATCAAAGGCTCTGCATGGGGTTGTGACTGAGGGAGCGAGGCCGTTTTATTTATGGCAGCGTTTGTTGTTGCCACCTTTGGCGCTTTGAGAGTGAGTGAGCTGGTGCCTACGGCAGCTACGGACAGTCCAGTGTGCGTTAAACGTAACAGATGTGCAACTATCTGTCCCTCTGCTTCTGTCCCTCTGCTGTACTCAAAAAACAGACCAAAAGGGAAGAGGGGCTTATGTGTGTTGAAGGAATGTGCAGAGGAGTCCTTGTGCCCTCTAAAGGCGATAAGAGCCTCACTAAAAATTTCATGCCTGCAGCCAGGCCAGCTGTTCATACATGGTGATGGTAGCTTCCTGACAAGGTACCAATTCAGCATGGTACTGAGAAAAACCTTGCGCTACTGTGGTCTTGACTGAGTGAGTTGTTTCTCATTGTTTCAGGATTGGGGCAATGACGTCAGCAGCTGCAGAGGGTTTTGGTCTGTGGCATGTGCAGGCAATAGGGCACTGGAAATCAGGGTTTTACAGGACTTATGTCCGCACCAAGGAAAAGATGGCAGGGAATGGCAAAATGTCACTACCCAAATGTGCTGGTTTGTTTCAGAAGCTACCCAGAGCATATGCAGGGTTTGGATTTGCAGGCACCCTATAATGCATTGGGCACACAAGAGAGCAGCAGCCAGGTCAGCAGCCAGATCTCAGCTTGGCTTCAGGGCCAAAGCTGTTTACATTTAGAAGGGGCATGCAGTGAGATCAGCTCATACCACTTCTGCACTCACTGACAGTCAAGGGCTGGAAGCAGACCCAGCTCATGTGGACAAGGCTAGAAAGAAAGTTAAAAAGGGGGTCACCAAGATATTCCTTAAGAAAGGAGGGTTCATTGATTCAGCATAGGGACATCCATTCCAATTGGCTGGAAGTTTTCAGGGATGGTAGCGTATATCTGTCAGATGGAGGTGCTGACTTATGACTATGGCACGTGCAGCCAAGGTTTGGGCAGGTGTTGTGATTCCAGGTGGCATAGTTGGGTAGGGAGCAACCAAGCTAGTTGCTGGCACCCCCTTTCCTCAGTTTCCAGTGCAGTTAAGAAAATAAAATGAACATTTCCCAGAGATAAAAGACCTGGGACTTTGGTGATGGACTTTGCGCTCATGTGATAAGATGTGATCTTGTGGCCTTTGTGCTCTGAGGTCAGATCTTGTGATCCTTGCCGTCCAAGGTCCCCACCCTGCTGCACCCTCCGTTCCCCTGTGGGCCAGGGGAGGATGCTAGGACTCAGAGAGAGTTGAGTCCTGGGGGATAGGCTGAAGAGAGCCTAACTCACATTATGGGTTATATGGTAAGGATCCCTATAACCCCCACAGTGGAACCAATTTAATGTCTTGTATAGGAAAGTATAGGTGATGGGCAGGTAGAGCCATTCCCCGTGTTAAAGTTCAATAAAAGTTGTGGCCTGCCGCTTAATTCCATGCATGTATCTGTCCTCATTTTGCTGTTGTGTCCATATCAATGAGTTATGCATGAAGACTAAACATTTTCTATGATTTTAAACTTCAAGAAATATAGCAAAAATGCTAATACTTGTAAGCAATTTTGCATAGTCTGATCTAAAAGATTTCACATGTACAAAATTACCTAGTTTAAAAAAAGGGAGGGGGGGAATCCAGCCATACTAGAAGTAAAATGCTCTGGTTCTTTGTTGTTTTATTTTTGTGTATATAAGACATTCTGGTGGAAACTACCTGCTGGATGGTGATTTCTCAGATTTCTTTGCAGGTGATCAAGGGGTAATGTAGTTGGCTGCAGGCAGTCTAAAGCGGTCAAATGTGCGCAACTGGTCTGGAGCTTGGAGGTCAACAGGTATCAGAGGCATTCCAGGGCAATGGTTAAAGTTCATGTAGGCATTAGTAGGCAGAAGATCCAGTTCAAGGAGCCAAGTCAACAGGTTAGGGAGGCGAGTTTGGGTGAGGTGGTAAGGCAGGGTCAGGCGAGGCTGCAGAACAACATGTCAGGCTTGGCAGTGGTGTGGTAAGGTAGTGTCAGGCAGCACAACAGGGCAGCACCACAAGGCAGTCTAGGCAGCGACCAGCAGGCACTGGTCTGTTGCTCAGACAGCTTCCACTTCCTGTTGGGTCCTTTATATAGTCCAGATTCCCAATGAGAATGCAGTCTGTCCAGCCAATCAGGAGCCTGAGGCATGGTTGCTGTGAATCTGTAGGTCTTTAGTGTTAAGACTGTTGATAGGTGGTTCAGTGTGCCACTGGTGGGGTACAGCAGCTAAGGATGTTGTCTAGGGACCTGGCAGGCCTGAGTCCTGACATGAAGTGTTTCCAGCCAGTGCCCATAATCTTCATAAGCACTTATTTTAGAAGGTGTCTGGTTTTCTCTGTTGTGTTTTATTAGCTTTCCAGCTCTCACCATTGTATGTTAGTACCAAGAATATGTTTGAATTGAAAATTCTCAGTTTTGTTCTGGTGCTGTATAGCTTTGATTTCCACACGTTGTTAAGTTCAGTAAGTTCAATGGATACCTTTTCTATCCATGATGTCAATTCCTTCTTAACGGCTCCTTTAGCCAATATGGTGCTGCCAGTAAGGTAAACTGTTCAACTTCCTTAATATTTTTGCCTTCTAATGTAATATTACTACTTGATGTCTGGATTCCATAGATGCTTATTTCAGCATACCTAATTTTGAGTCCTGCTTGTCCTGCTATTTTTACCTGTGTGTCTGTCTTTGTTTGTAATTTTTCAGGAGTGTCACTCAGTAGTGCAATATCAGCATCAAAGTCCAGGTCTTCTAGATGTTTGCCATCTACACAGGCTATACCAGTGTTTGTGTTACTAGTATATTTCTTCATGATTTAGTGTATTGCAATGCCAACCAACAGTGAATATAAAATGCAGCCCTGTTTCATGCCAATGTCTACACTGAATCACACTGTTGTCTGGCTGTTCCCCCTTACAGACTACTTCACGTCTCTCTAGATGATCTTGATGATGTTGATTACTTTAGCTGGGATTCCATAGAACTGAAGAATATTTCACAATGCAAGTCCGTGCAGGTTGTCAAATGCCTTTTGAAAATCAATGAAACTGATGAAGAGGGAGCTTGCAATTCTATATATTCTTACATGATGGTCCTTACCATAGAATACCATTGTGAATATCTGATCTATACAGGATCTCTTGAGCCTAAATCCAGCCTATTTTTCTCTAAGCTATGCATGCACTGACTCTTTCGTCCTGTGTAGTGTCACACTGCAGAGGGCTGTCCCAACAATACAGAGTAGCATAACTCCTTTCCAGTTGTTACAGTCAGTAGGATCACCCTTTTTGGATATTCTGACAATGATTCAGTGTTTCTACTGGTAGAAGGGGGTTCTTTTTTCCAAACTTAATTGAACAGCTCCATCAGGTTCAATAGGATGGTGGTATCACGTACTTTTGGCATTTCTGCTGTAATTTGATCATCTCCCACCACTTTGTAGGTTGCAGCCTATATTCTGACATCTCTATCAGACTGATGTTAATGTGAAATTGATCAGGTTCACATGTTGCATCAAAATCTTGTGCTGCGGTGGGTCTGGGGTCTATTGAGGATGTATTTGAAATGCTCTTCCCATCTGTTTTTCTGTACTACCTCAGCTGTAAACATTTTTCCATCTTTGCTTTTTATTGGCCCATGTCCTATTTTAAAATTTCCACACAGGGTTTTTGTCATTTAGTAAACAGCTCTGTGATTTTCTATCATAGCAGCAGCTGGATCTTCAGCATGTCCCCATCTCTCTTTCCTTGCATTGCTTTTTTGCTGCTTTGTCTGTTTTCTAATACCCCTTCTTTGCTTTTTCCAATAGTTCATTGGTCTTAGCATTCAGGATCTTTTAGTACATTTCTTTCCTCCGTAAGATGCCATGTCTCTTGGTTTATCCAATTCTTGCTCTATGTTGCTATCCAGCTGTCACTGCTTCAGCTTGAATTACGTTGTCTGTGAACACTGCCCATTTTTCTTCAGGTCCAGTCAGTGTCTCACCTTCCTCTGTCTTGGGCAGTGCCTCCGACCTGCTCCTTAGTTCAGGCTGGAATTTTTTGTAGTACTCTTTCATTTTCAGTTTTATAGTGTGGATTTTCGGTACCATTTTATGTTTAAAGTTGATCTTTCTCAATTTTAATTTCAGTTTAGCAATGTGAAGACTGTGGTCATTGCTAATATCTGCTATTCCATATGCTCTTACATCTTGGACAGATTACCTGAATTTTGAGCTAATGCAGATGTGGGCAGTCTGATTTTTGTGTATGTGTTGAGGGAACAGGGTACTTGGAACCACAATTCAGTGAGTCTCTTGCCATTTTGGATGATGATTCACAACCCATGCTTCCCCATTGCTCTTTCCATACCTTGGTTGTCATGTCCTACTTTAGCATTAAAGTCACAGAAAGAAGTGCTGAATATATTTGGGGCACATAATCCAGATGCCAATACACAAACTCCCACATGAAACTGGTAAGTGGTAACCAACTGATATGGGAAAATGAGGGTGCCTGAAAGAGATCTTAAGAGGAAACCTGAGCAGGGAGGAAAGAATAGCTGATCTCAACATCTTACAGCAAACAGAAGCAGCAGCAAATGACAGAGAGGAATGGCAGAGATTGGTTTCTGCCCTGAGCACCAGCATTGGAGAAGGAAAGATATAATGTAAAATATAAGACATTAGGGGAAGCGTATAGTGGAAGGAAGTAAATACTTTAACTATAAATGATTCATGGGGATTTTTATTAAGAATGGGAAAAGTTCTGAAATGTCTTATATTTTTTTTGTTTCAACATGTAACTAAGCCCTAATTTTTATTTGAAGGTCTTGTACCCTTCTGGACTATCCCCCCCCCCCTTCCCCCGCAATCCAGGATTGGTTGTTCATCCAATAGCCTCCTACCCATCTTTGCTATTTTACACTGTTTTATTCTACATGTCTTTGATGCTATCTCATGAATTTCAAAGAGGGATCTTGGCAAGTTTGGTGATCTCTAATGGATGAAAAACTGACTTCAGTTGAATTTGTCTCACACTTTACCAAGATCACTAACATGCAATACACCCTTGACACAGAGAATCACAAAAGTAATCAAGATTTTGAGTCAGCTTGGGCTTAGCAGAGACTGCTAGAACTGCTGAAATCCAATAATAGATAACTAGGTCTGCTGAGTGCAAAACCATCCTTGAGGTGTGTCAGGGAAAGGGATGAGAAAAAGGATGGTGAATGAAAGCAGAGAAGGCATCATCTGTCTCTTCTATAAGCTTGGTGTGAAATTAGGCAAATCATTTTATCTGCATCATATTTTTCACATCTGTAAAGTGAGGATAATAATATATTACCTCATAGATTTCTCAGGAGACTTAATTAATTAATGTTTGTAAAAATGCTTTGAGATCCTTGGCTGGACAGTGCTATAGAAATTCTGTACATTTTTGATGTTTGTTGAGATTCAACTATTCCCAGGCAGGTATCCGCCAGAGAGCAGATTACACTTGGAGGGAGGCAGAAAGTACATTAGAATGTCATAAATTTGGAAGAGAAGGATTTCTGTGAATTTTGAGGAGAGATTGAGAAAGTTGGAGTGAAGACGTTCTATAAAAATGTGTTAACATTTTCTATAATAACTTCCATCGTTAATCCACGACTTGTCTCTCCAGTTTACATGATCAGATAGACTAAGTTTAGTAGATTTCCCTTTTTAATTTCAATTGATTTGTTTAAGCATCATGCAAAGCTTTAGCTAGTGGTCAGGAAAAATAATGTCCACTATATCATTCCTATCATGTTGACAACATAGTTTATACTGTACATGATTTACAGTGAGCTATGTGGTCTTCCAGGAATTATAAATGTTATATCCAGGTACAACCTTTTAGACATCATGATATGTAATAAAGCTTAAATGTCCAAACTAGTCTGCGGCAAATGTCTTTCAAACTAAGTCCAAAAATGAATTATTTTACATGAGTACTATGGATTCCAGTTATGACTATTCATGGGTTTGTGCTTACATCCTTTATCATGTCTCCACTGTTGTTAATAAAATACACAAAACTACTTTATGCCAAAACAATGGAAGTTAATGCAGATAACTTGTTCTAAAGTTAACCATCAAATAAATCTTTTTTACCCCCCAAAAATGCGTAAGTGAAATGGTGTTCCAAAACTTTTAAAAATTGTCAAAATGATGAACACTCTGTGTGTAATACGAGCAAATACCACAGAATTGATTGCACACACATGTCTTACATAAAGGATATTAAATAGTTTACTCCAAAGAGAAATTGGTGAAGTCTTATCTTATATAAAAAATTCTGTAATGACAGGTCAGATTTATGAGGACTGAAAACTGGGAAAGAAAAAAATCTTCAGAGCTGGGGCAGTGTATGATTGGAGAGGAGAGATAAAATATTAGGAAGGTGGAGGAGGATAAAACACAGAATACCTGGGCAGTCGCACCTCTCAGACTTCAATGGACTATTTTCAAAAATACTTTAATCAAATTATGCCATGGCCACATTGCTAGGTAAGCATCATTTGGAAATTTGTTTTTTTTAATTTCCTCATATAATTTTTATAGTAGTGTAAACAGGACCTAAAGTTGGTTTGCACCTCAACATTAATTGTGACTACAGTTTCAGACAGAATTAAGCTGGGGATCATTTGAGTTTTGGTTAATTGCTGGTAGTCACTGTTTCTACAGTAAAAGTGAAAAGACTCAAAATGAGTGACATGAAGGAAAAAAGAGCAGGGATGGTCTTGTGATTGAGGCATGATACTAGGAGTTGAGTGATCCAGGGTCTGTTCAGGTCACTGAAGCTGTCTGTCACTCAGTTTTTCTATATATATAAAATGTGGATAATAATACTTACATCATAGAGATCCTGGGAAGATTAATTCATTATAATAATCTATTGAAGGCACTGTATCAGTAAAAAATAAAAGTACTTAAAATGGTAAATTATATGGAATTTTGTGTCAGTTTGTATTACTTCAGTATTAATATTTCCATATTTCTGAAGTAAAGGAACATAAGTAAATGGGGATCTAAAATAAGACATGTATTAGAGCCATCATCAACATTTTCAAACTTAATTGCCTAAATTTAGGCACCTAAGTCCTTATTTAGACACCTAAATAAGTATCCTGATACTCAGAAGTGCTGAGCAACCCCAAGTCCCATTGATATAATCTTTCGTGTTTTAGAGAGTAGCTCAAACACATAGGCATGGAAAATGTAAGATTATGGAGCAGCACAAATGACACTTATTTGGGGAGTACCATCACTAGTTAGATCCTTTTATGGTACCTCTAAAATAATGCCATTAAGAACTGGCAATATCAGGCAATTCTAGATCTATTCTATTCTATCTAGGTTCTCATACTGTGCTTACTACAGTCATATCTGAGCGCCTTCCAGTAGTGCATTACGCAACATGACTCCACATCTGTAATGTGTTGTCTGTTCTCTCATCCTCTCCCCCAAGGGAGAAGTGTGTGCAAGGGAGTGTCTTACTTTGGTATATGTTTGGAGGGTTGGTTTTTGTTGTTATTTTGTAAATATATACTTTGTTATACGTTTGTTAGAGAAGGCAAGGTCAAATAAATGTGTCTTGTACTTGGAGCAGAAAGTAGTGAGGTTTGTGATGGTCCTTAGTTCTTGGGGAAGTTCAATCCACAGTCTCAGACTGCCCCCAGAGAAAGTTCTATCTACCACCAGATGATCTTTACTCTTATTCTAGAGAGTTCCACTGTGCCAGAGAAAAGCATAGTTACAGTGTTTGTCCCAAAGCTTTAGATTGTCTTTTAGATATCCTGGGCCCAGGCTATTGAGACCTTTAAAGATAAGGACCAAGACCTTGAACTTGATTTGAAATTCAATGGTAAGCCAGGGTAGACAGTAGAAGACAGGTTAGATGTGCTCACAGTAGCCTGTGTTGCTGAGATTTGCTCCAGCAATCTGGTTTAGTTACAGTTTCCTAAATACTGAAGGCTTCATTCCCAGGTATATTGCATTCCAGCCAAAGGTGATGAAGGCATGGATAACTGAGACCAAGTGTTCGTCCTCCAGGATGGAACAGAGTCTTCTAGCCAAGTGGAGATTGAAGAAGGCATTATTCACAGATGCTGCTCAGAATCACTGAGAAATCTGAGAGTATGCCTAGTCTACAGACTGAATTCACCAACTGTGGGTGTGTATCTGCTGCCAAAGGAAACTGAACTGTGGCTGAAAACTCCTCAAAATATTTTCCTCTGCCCACCAGCATCACAATCTCAGTCTTGCTTGGGTTGATCTTCACACAGCTATACTACATCCATAAGCTGATCTCATCCAGACACTGAGCGATCTTGGTGGAAGGGGTATTGTCATCTGTGATGACAGCTAGAACTGTGTATCATCTACGTATTGATGGCACTTGAATTCATGTCATCTGACCCTTTCACCTCATGATTTCATGTAGATGTTGGAAGGGATCAGAGAGAGTATCCTTGTGAAACTACACAAGTGTGGGGTCTAGTGGTGGAAGTGCAGTTTCCCATCACTACTCATTGGGTAGCTGATGGGAAGCACTCAAACCATTTCAGTGTATGTCTACATTTTGAGTTGTAGGTGTAATTTGCAGCTTGTGGAGACATACCTGTGCTAACTCTAATGAAGTTACAACACTAAAAATAGAAGTGCAGCCACAGCGGCATGAGCGATGGGATGGGCCAGTCATGTATTTTCAGTGTGCTAGATTGCTCAGAGCTAGCACGGGGATGTCTTCTCCAGCTGGAAATTACATCTCCAGCACAAAGTGTTACCGTATACTTAGTGCATTACTCTGGACCTCAGCCACCTCTTTCAGATCTGACAGCAGAACCTCATGGTCAGTTGTGTGGAGTGCTGCAGAGAGGGCTAGGAGGATGAGAATGTCTGCCGGTCCTCTCTCCATTGACAGGAGAAGATCATCTGTCAGTGCCACTAATGCAGTTTCAGTTCCATGTCCTGGTCTGAATCCGGATTGTGCTGGGTCTAGAATGTTAGCTTGTGTTAGATGATATCTATTATCGTATTATTAGTATGAAATTTAGGCAAATAATACTTTGATGAGCACATTTGTTCAGAGCAGCTAATGTAGTTGTAAGTATGGTAGGTTAGCCATTGGTAAGATGCTACTTTTTTATACAGATATTTCTTCATAAAGTGCATGGGAAGTGCATGTGAATTTTGATTTACCAAAAACATTTGGTAAGATTCTACATTAACGTTTACTGGTAATAGTAAGCAGTCCTGATATGAGAATGAAATAGCTGTCTTTGAAAATGGTAAATAAATGGGATTGGCTGAGGTTGGCTAGATGGAAAGGGTTTACCTCCGAGATTGGTTTGGGAACCTCTCTTGTTTATAATATGTGTAATTGATTTGGATGAGGATGTTGAATGTGAAATATCCAAATTTGATTATTATATCTACAGGATAAATATAACAAATAATGGGGATTTGTTATATATCAAACTGCTGTAACTAGATTCAAAAGAATTTGGATCATTTAAATAACTGGGTCAGTAAGTGGAAAGTACAGCTTAATGTCGTTAAATGTAAAATAATATGTTTGCGGGTAACAACCCAAAATAGAGAGTACAGATTAAACAGAACAGTTATTCAGCATACTGACTAGGAAAAGAAATTGAGGGGTTATTGCAGACAAATCCTCAAAGTAATCAGTCAAGTGTATGACTGCAGTAAACTTCTGACAGCAGTATGGGTAGAATTTTGGTAGAATTTCAGAGCCATTTATTTGCCTTTAAAGAGACTGAATTGTAGGGTAATGTGGATGAGTCCAGGGTTTAAGAATATTTGTTTTGACAATAGGCTAAAGAAGTAGTTTATTCTCAATTCAGAAATGAAGGTTTCAGTGTGATTGAGTAAAAATATGAAGAATTATAGAAGGAGTTGGTAAAATAGAGCAAGTGTTCATTCTGGTAAAACGGTTCAATAACCAGGCCACGCAATCTAAACATTTGAAAATTAAAGGAAACTGGGAATTCAGACTTATTTATCTTAAATAGTACTAACCACATGAAATGTGTTGCCAAAGAAGGCCCACAGAACCAAATAACGTTTAAGTAACTAACCTTAAGATACATATATATATTTATGAAAGAGAAGACTTTGCAGGACCCAGTGACAGAGCTGTGTAGTTAGTTTGATAACTTAAAAGAGACAAACTGATGGAAAGAAGTGACTTTTTCCTCTCTCAGCATTTCCTGATGATGGCCCATAATTCACAACTACTTAAAAAACAAATATCAAAATTACATAGCATAAAATGTCACTTTTCAAATAGTACTAAGTGAGCACTGTGTCCTGCATATAACTAATAAAATGTATCCTGTTGTTGATTAGCTTTCAGTGGGTGAATAGAGGTGTAGTATGAACACATAACTGGAAGCCAAGAACTCCTGAATTGTAAGACTGTCTCTGTGACCTTGGCAAAGTCACTCAATCTCTTTATTTCCATTTTCTTTGCTGTAAATGAGAATGTGGTGATTATTCAGACCTGCTGCCTAGTAGGGAGAGCCCAGGAAGATGCCTCTAGCTTGAGAGTGGATCTTATGGTGTCTCCTTTAGAAAGGGTATGTGCTTCTGAGCACCTTGGTTTATAGGGCAACAGACATGTCTGGCCTTTGTCTACTGCTGCTGCAGTTACTAAAGGGAGCCAGTAGGGGCATTGCAGGTTGAGAGGTATAGGCTGTTTACTAATATGCAGTGTTCCAAATATAATTTTCTAACTCAGTAGAAAATTGTTGCTAGGCCCCACTCATTTTACAAGTGTGGGAACAGATTCCTATACCTTGTGTCATGATAGGAATGGTCTGTATCCTTATTTTAGACGTCAGCCAGGTGAAATCTGAAGTTCACTTCAGCCTACCTCATGTTATAGACCAAAATGCACAACTAAATTCTAAGGTTTTGGTAACCTATTTGTTAATTATTTTGGGATAATATATTTTTAACAGAGATCCATTTGGGTCAGATGATGAGTAATGAGATAAGGAGACTTTCACTTTCACGCCACAGGTTCAGATTTAGCCCAGGTTATTAATGAATGAAAGCTGACGTAGGGCAGCTGTTCATTGTCTTATAAGAAGTGATTTGCTGGTCTCAGTATAGTCTCTAAGAGACAACTGTTCACATGATAGTAAAACCACCACTGCATTTGGCACTTATTAGCAATTTTATTGTAGTCTCTGCAAAAAGACCAAAATTTTAATGGCTATGGAAACAGAACTGCCTCCTTACCTCTTCGAGCTTTTCCTCCATTTCAAATTGGAAGCAAATGGTCTGCATGCGGTGTGGGATCCTGTCTTCAATGTCTGTGCTATAGCTGTACTGGGGTTTAATAGAGGCACTCAGGTTCTAGGCCTGTGAGTCTGTCACCTTTCACAAGCAATACATTTGCTAAAATGTCACTCTTACTGAATCCCCGTGATGTTGTTCCCCAGGATCAAAAATGCTGACCATCCTCTCTTTTCATTTGCAATTAAATAACTAAAAAGTGCCAACTGAAATAATTTGTATCCAGTGTAAATGCAATACAGGAATTTTCTTTTTTGATAATAGATTCATGCCGGAGCACAAACTGGCCCATTTGGAGAAGATAACTGGTGTTAAAGGAAATGGAGATACTTATCTATTCAGGGGTCTGCCTTTCCAACAGAAGTATAGAGCCACTGGGAGTTTAATGAAAAACAGCAGCTCAAGTCCTGAGTCTGGACTTTGTGAAGCACAGTCTGGACTTTGTACCACACAACAAGAAAGACTACAATTTCCATTAACATCACTAGAGAAACTGAACAAGTCTAAAGCATCAGAAAGTACAAATCAAGAAGTGCCTTGTCAAGAAGATAAGCAACATGTGACTTTTAACCCTTGTAATCTCTTGAGTGGAATGGACTATCAGCAAAGACCTTTGCACATTGTCTGGCCTCACAGGTGGTAAGTGCTGCACAAATCAAAATACTATACCTTTGAATGATTTATTAATTTGCTTTCATGCTGTTCAGGTGACTAATGTCAAGTATAAAGCTATGTGATACATATATAACATAACAGGTACTACCTCGTATATCTGGAATAGCACATCACTAACCTCTAAGTATTTAGAATAATTAATTTGAATATATTTTAGCAGTGTAATCCAGAGATTTATATATTGATGTTAATGATTGCATTTCAGTGTTTGAGAAAAGTATCCCAAAGTAATAGAAATTATAAAGATATTGCTAGTAACTATATTTTGAAGTATTTTCATACAGCAATCCACTGTTGACAATTGGTGTGCAGTATTATTTATATTATCTTAATTACCTTAATGTGAGTGATTAGGTATTAAGATACCAGGTCAAACTACACAGTTCATTACTCTGTGTCTTCATTATAAATATACCTGTTCTGTGTTTTAAATAAATAAATAAAAAGCATATTTGAATATTTTTCTCACTGCTAACACAAATACCTGATCATAAAATCTTTTCTAAACTGAGGAAAATCTACCATACCAAATAATCACTACAAACGTATGAACTTTAGCTTGATTCCAACATAAATTAGGATTTAAAGAGGTAAAATGTCCTGATAATCTTCTGGTATTGGGCACGAACATTTTAATCTAGTTTTTATTCCTCGCAGTTTGTTTAATCTGCATGTGGCCTGATTAGAGTTCACTTCATCCACAGATTATAGTCTGTTTATTGCAGAGATGCTGGGTCGATCAGTAGGTCAGATTTTCTGAGAGCAACTGTTTGCAGGTAAAGCAATAAGTACACTACACCGACAGGGCAAATCGCCTTTGCAGAGGATTTGACTTCCAGCACATTAAAACTCCAGAAGCTCTCCCAGATGATCTGCAGCATCTGGTACCTAAAGGGATTTTCATCTTTGACTCTAAATGTCTGAACATAAAATTTAGGGATTGGAAGTTGATGTGGAATCTGTCTTTGGATTTGTTTAATCAACTTCACACTTCCAACATAGCCTTTCTCATGGAGTTACATTTATTTTTAACCAAGTTTTACTGGTAACTCAATAAATGCTTTGTGTTCTCAAAGGCTATTTTAAAAGTTAATGCATTAAAGTTAGATATACTTTACATCTCCATTTGCTGTTGAAAGTGTAAAGCTTAGTGTCTGCTGTCATTTTTCTTAGTTTGGGATTTTTCTCATTCACCTAAGAATATATTTGAAAAATGCATATTTTTAGAACGATAAATTATAAAAAGTTCTGTCATGCCAAGTTTATTTTTACATGGTTACCTAAATTATTCCAAATGTTGTATTAAAAAACAACAAACTGAAAGAAAATATTTTCCATATTATTCAGTACTTTGCATAAAATAGCACAAAGCTAAGTTAATAAAATTAACAATATTAAATTGAATAATTCCTTTTCTTTCTGTGTATATTTTCGCTATAATTTAATTTAATTGCCTAAAGTTAGTTGCTTAAAGAGATGCCACATTGTGTTTGTGCACATACTTATTGTTAAAGCTAAATTATTTTTAATTCGGAGAAGAGAAAAAAAAGCCGCATCAGCAAGAGCAAATGCCAAAATATAAAAGTAACACATTCATCCTTACGGGTAATATAGTAGAACACTGGAAACTTGGAGGTTGCCAGACACACAGCTAACATTAGGGCTAATTTTGAAAATCTAGCGTGCAGTCAATTTTACTGATGCCTGGGGACATACAAGGTAGAAGCTGACAAGAGAACTAATTTTGTTTGGGTTATTTACTGCTATGCATCATCCATGGGTTCCCGCCTGACACACAGCTATATGAAGGGGAATATTATCACACACTAAAAATTTATGTTGACATTCGATATTTGTTCAATATGTCAGCAGTATTACTTTCATAATCAAAAGAGTAAGAAAAAGAGAAAAGAAAAGCACTTTATGCTCATATAGATATATCTTTTTAATAACAGTCTATAAGGTTAATATAGTTTACCTTTGAGAGTATACAATGAAAACAAGCAGGGTTAGCAGGGAAAATGACAGAAAGCATCAACCCGAGCTGTTTGTTTGCCATTACCTAAGCGAGCCATGTCAGCTCTCTGGCCCGCGTCTGATAGCTATTTGTTGTACAGAGAGCACAGCATAAAAAAAAATCAAACTCTTAATACTATTGTGTGCCCATAACCATCTGTCACTGCTAGCCTGGAGATGAGAGGAAGATTACGAGGAATAAACACTGAGCCGCCGAGCATTGGTAAAGCCTTCGGGCAAAAAACTCTTGTGGGGACATCAAAGACATTCTAATTCCGAGGCAGTCAAGGATTACAGTGTGTAACCTGTGCTGACAACAGATAAATGACTGGCAATATTGTGCCAGAGCTGTTGGGTCCTGCATGGAGTACTGATGATGATGATGATGATGATGTTATCTTGCAGAATGGACTCTGCTGGGATAATTTTATGATAAAACACTTTTTTCAAATGCCACTGGGTCTAGGCAGACATTTACTAGCTACAGGGGTAGCAATCAGTTTCTTCAAAATTTACTGTTCTAAGCCCATTAGAGTTCCAGCACAGCAAGGCTTTTCAATGAAAATCTAAAATGCCTGTATTTTCGTTAGGAGAGTATATGCAAATGCTAGGAACTGAACTCCTGCCCTTTAGGGTTAGGATGGTTTATCAACTGATTAATGTAAATTTGCTCATAAAAATACAGTTTATTTTTAATTGGTGAATAAGAATTAGAAAATTAAGATTCTAGTTTGCATTCATCATACATCCAAACATCCTCGGTCACAGGAAGACATTTATTTACAGCCCAAATCATACAGGTAAAAACAAGGTACTGTAAACAGATCGTTCAATATACAGCATATCCAAATATAAGCATTCATTTCCTTAAACAGATTTGTGTGCCTTACTCAGGCGTCAGCTGCTTAAAACATGCCCTTCTTAGGCCTAACACGAGTGTGTTAGTGAAATGTACTACTTTTAGCTAAATTTTGTAGTGTGGGTGTGTTTTCTGTCTAGAATATTGCCAATAGTGTCATGCTCCTATTCCAACACACAGTACTAGCTTGCAACTATTGCCCTGTACAGTTATACTTAACTAGTGTTGTCTACATTGATGATTTAGATGTGTTTCTAATTTTTAAAAAATAGAAAAGGAAGATTTTGAAGAGAGAAGAAGGATTTTGTATTCTCCCCTTCCTTTTCACCTAACAAAAAACCTTCCAGCCTAATCATAAAAAATATGCACGTGAAATCATGCTGCTGCTGTGGCAAAACTCTGAAAATGAAGTGATGCTGACCTCATTGTGTTAGTTACACACTGGGATCATGAATGGCTTAAAATATGGTGTTACCCTCTAACACATCTCACACTAAGTCAACCAAATGTAGGCTCCACTTGTTTGGAAATTTATCAAAATCAAAAGTGACATTTTCTAGGGAATACATTCTAGCTTTAAATCTGTGTTAAAATGTCTTTGCATGAGAACAGGCCCTTAAATGCAATCCCTGCCCCTTCCCTTCATTCTTCCTGCATCTGAGCCTGTCAAGGATTATAGTGTGCAACCTCTGTTGACAGTAGATAAATAACTGACAGTATTTTAGCAGAGTTGCTTGGTTCTCTGCAGAGTAATTTGTTTCCTCCTTTCCACCAACTCTTTAATGTTTTGTTATAAACATCTATAGTAAGGCACTGTTAACAGAAATGACTTATAGCCAAAGACCTGTATAAAAATACTGCAATGGTTTCCTAAACTTCTCTGCCTAAATATTATACTGTAGAACTAGTTTTTCCCTTTATGTAAATATTCTCTACTTAAAATTGGCAGCAGAAATACAATGCTCAAGGGACAGAGAACCCAAACCTAAGGAGGAGAACTTTGTACAGTATCACAAATTCTCATACAGAGATAATAAAATACACATTAAGTAAAGAGAGTAAACCCTGAGTTCAGCAGTGATTAGTGTGACAAACCCCTCCTCCCATCCACGCATGCCTCACTGAGCCCTGTTAATGCTGCTTCAGGAATCTCCAGGCTACAACAGCTATGGGGATCATCCGTCTCCCCTACACAAGAGGGGTTGACAAATGGCTCCATGAATTGTAGATCCAGTAGATCCCAATCTCTATGCTGAGGCTTAAAACACACCTCTCTGGCACAAAGAGGCTGTGGACCCCTTCATAGTGTACCCGCATCTTTTCTTCATCCTTTCACTCCATGTAGCAAATCTGCAATAGTTCTACTGTATTCAGGGCTTTTTGTGGCTCTTACTTGGGCCGCAGGTTTTTGCCCTGTGTGTGCAAAATCATACCTGCAGCCATTGTCAGAAACCAATTCTTCTTACCGCAAGTGTCTGGGTATGATGTAAGATCACACACCAACAGTAGAAGCATTTACACTCTCTCTCTCACGCACAGAGGACACACACAAAGTTATTATCAAATCATCTGAGTGATCACACAAGCCCAATTACAAAATATGATATTGTATATAAAATATGACTGTGAAAAAGACATAGAAATGTCAACAGGAAAAAAAGGGGGAACTACAGTAAGAGCCATGATGAAAAGGGCGGGGAGGAAAGCTGAATGATAAAAATGTCCTAACGTAACTCCAATATTTGAAAAGGGCTCTAGAGGTGATCTCGGCAATTACAGACTGGTAAGTCTAATGTCAGTACTGGGCAAATTAGTTGAAACAATAGTAAAGAATAAAATTGTCAGATACATAGAAGAACATAAATTGTTGGGCAAAAATCAATATGATTTCTGTAAAGAGAAATCATGTCTTATTAATCTATTAGAGTTTTTGAAGGGCTCAGCAAACATGTGGACAAGGGGGATCCAGTGGACATAGTGTATTTAGATTTCCAGACAGCTTTTGACAAGGTCCCTCACCAAAGGCTTTTATGTAAATTAAGTTGTCATGGAATAAGAGGGAAGATCCTTTCATGGATTGAGAACTGGTTAAAAGACAGGGAACAAAGGGTAGGAATAAATGGTAAATTTTCAGAATGGAGAGGGGTAACTAGTGGTGTTCCCCAAGGGTCAGTCCTAGGACCAATCCCATTTAATTTATTCATAAATGATCTGGAGAAAGGGGTAAACACTGTGGTGGCAAAGTTTGTAGATGATACTAAACTGCTCAAGATAGTTAAGACCAAAGCAGACTGTGAAGAACTTCAAAAAGATCTCACAAAACTAAGTGATTGGGCAACAAAATGGCAAATGAAATTTAATGTAGATAAATGTAAAGTAATGCACATCGGAAAAAATAACCCCAACTATACATACAATATGATGGGGGCTAATTTAGCTACAGCTAATCAGGAAAGAGATCTTGGAGTCATTGTGGATAGTTCTCTGAGGACGTCCACGCAGTGTGCAGCGGCAGTCAAAAAAAGCGAACAGGATGTTAGGAATCATTAAAAAAGGGATAGAGAATAAGACGGACAAAATCTTATCACCCTTATATAAATCCATGGTACACCCACATCTTGAATACTGCTTACAGATGTGGTCCCTTCATCTCAAAAAAGATATACTGGCATTAGAAAAGGTTCTGAGAAGGGCAACTAAAATGGTTAGGGTTTTGGAATGGGTCCCATATGAGGAGAGATTAAAGAGGCTCGGACTTTTCAGCTTGGAAAAAAGGAGACGGGATATGATAGAGGTAAATAAAATCATGAGTGGTGTGGAGAAAGTGAATAAGGAAAAGTTATTTACTTGTTCTCATAATATAAGAATTAGGGGCCACCAGATGAAATGAATGGGCAGCAGGTATATAACAAATAAAAGGAAGTTCTTCTTCACACAGCACACAGTCAACCTGTGGAACTCCTTGCCTGAGGAGATTGTGAAGGCTAGGACTATAACAGGGTTTAAAAGAGAACTAGGGAAATTCATGGAGGTTAAGTCTGTTAATGGTATTAGCCAGGATGGGTAAGGAATGGTGTCCCTAGCCTCTGTTTGTCAGAGAGTAGAGATGGATGGCAGGAGAGAGATCACTTGATCATTACCTGTTAGGTTCACTCCCTCTGGGGCACCTGGCATTGGCCACTGTCAGCAGACAGGATACTGGGCTGGATGGACCTTTGGTCTCACCCAGTATGGCCGTTCTTATGTTCTTATTCTCTTCTCTTAGGGAAAACAGCACATACCTAGACACAGCTATACCTGTCTCAGTCATCAATCTGTTCAATTTTAAATGGGAGGTAGCCACTTACATCCACTAATGAATGTAAGAAATGATCCCATATAGAAAAGCCTGCTGTGTCAGTGTTCTAGTACTACACATTGCTGAGCCCCCTGCACACGGTGGTGATCCAGTCCCACCTCTCAGCAATGAACTCTTTGATGGGTGACTTATCTCTGACATTGCAATCTTTCCTCTGCCTGCCCTGATGTCATAATCACACCACTCATCAATGAGCTGCTCACAGAACTGGAGGAGAGGAGATCAGCACAAACTTTTATTTAAATGGTAACAACTAGTACCAATTCCATAAGGCCCTAACTCTGATCAAGAGTAACTCTGATAACCGATTATGATTTATTCAAAAATATGATTTAAAATTGATTCTGGAATTGGAATTTAAATATTTTCATATAAAAATGGTGAGAACAAAGATTCTTGAGTAAATGCTACAGAAATCTTCCAAGTAATAATATTAATAAATTTTAAGATTGTTTGGGCCTAATGTTGTCCTATTGCAATGCAGGTGCGTGACAGTGGGGCAGGACAAAATAAACTGCTCCACCATTACAATCCCTCCCATCAGTGCAAAACCCACTCCACAGGGGAGAAGAAGACAGGACTGTTGTCTCACCCCTCCACACCAACTACCCGGTCATGCTGCACCTTCTAAAGGGTATAGAAATGAGGTGGTACAGAAACCAGGTATGCCAGCTCTGTGCCAGCTGAAAGCTCCCCTATGCCAAGGAAATTCTTAGTTGGCAGATCTGACTACTTTCTGGTCCTATTCCAGCAGAATGTAATGGAAAATCTGGCCCAAGATATATACCGAACAGTACATGATCTTCTCAAGAGTCTGCCTTATTGACTGTGTATTTTACAAGGCATCTTCCCAAAAGGGCACTTTAAATATGCACTTAACTAAAAAGGTAGATCTTAAAAATGTGGTACCCTGTGTCTTCCCTTTATAAAAATACGTGTTAGATCATGCACTCTTTCAAGGATTGGACTGACGTGTGCACATTATCAAGTGTGCCTGGTGTGCTGCATAGTACAGTGCATGTGGGAATCGGCACCATTGCACATGTAGTGCAGCCACTTGCACGATAAATGAGGGAGATTAAAAAGTGTCCAAAGAAATCGAAACCAATTTTCACTAGAACTCTGAAAGGCACGTTTTTGTTTTGGACTGTTGTTTGTTAATTTTTTTATTTTATTTTATTTATAATAATGAGGAAAGTGTTCCCCCCCTCACCACCTCCTCCACACTTACCTGTATTCATAAAACATCTGACCAGTTAAGAATAAACCTTTTTTTTTAATTTATCTTTGGAAAGCAACCAGCCCTTTCAAATGCATGATAATTTTCAATAAGACATACAATAATATTAAAAGGAAAATCTGTTTTTAAAACAGTACTTGAGAAAAATTAACTTGCCTAACCTACCCTAATTAAAGTTCCAATTCTGATCTCTGGTGAATGCGATGTATGTGATACATACAGATCTAATATGAGTGAAACATCACCATAAAAGTGTACATATGGATGTCCTATCAAGCAGAAGCTGCACTTTTTGACTTCCCCAAAAAAACGGGGCGGGGGGAGGGGAATTAACTATATTCCCAGAAAAATATAGTTAAAATATGGTTAAACTGGAGTTAAGTTTGAGAGCACATGTGAGGGTAACAAAACCATTCAACAATCTTAGTTGTAAAGAAAAAGATTTCATATGATGAGGCCCCTACATTGTAAATGGCTTTTTTTAATCGATGGCTTTTTCTAAGAGCTTTTAGAAGTTTATAGGTTATAGTAGAGGACAACTTCAGTTTGGAAAACAAACCATTAGGGAATGGGGACCATACCAATGCCAACCTTCCATTGTCCTTTTATCATTTTTTCCTTAAGGGCTTTGAAAAGTTGGCAGTTCATGGAAGCAAAAATGTTAAATTTTAATAAGGGGCAAAGGTGACTTTATGCTAGACCTGCACTCTCCTGATCACTGAGCCAGACTTGGCCCTGCTTAAAAATTATGATAGCAGGAGAAGCCCCTGGCGACCATTCCAGCAGTCAGGGATCAACTGGAAAGCATTTATGTTCCCCTCTCCAGGCCCCACCCTGTCCTGAGTTCCGCTGCCCATTATCCAGTTGAAGTCAATGGAAGATGTGGATGCTCAGAATCTCTGAAAATCTGGCCACTTCTGTCTGGATGCATAACTTGAACTACCCAATTTTGAAAATTTTGGTCTGAGATGATAATTAGGACAGATTCTAATACAACTGTAACCTCTCCTCCAGGCAGAGTGCAGGGAAGCAGTCGTTTTATTCCATGACTGAAATCATTTTTGTGTCAACTACCTGATGAACATTCTGAGTGATCTCGAGTATCCATTGTCTCCAAACAACAAATGGGGAGACAAAATATCTTGCTTCCTGACCTTGAGAGAAAATAAAAAGTTTTGTATTTTACTTGTACTTCTTGTGTACTGTGCATTTCTATAAAACCTTTAATCTGAGTATCTTGTGTTTTACATACACAAGTTAACTTTTATAATCTCCATTTTACAGATGGAGAAGTTGAGGCATGGAACAATTAAATGGCTTTTCCTGGATAACATGACAAGTTATTTGTGCCTTCAGGGATAGTATTCAGATTGCCAAGCTCCCAGGCCTCTTTTTTCAACCATTAGCCTGCACTACTTCCTCATATTTTATCCTCTCAGGCATTAGATTACTGCCTCATAAAACAGAGAGGGGCAATGACATCAGTGCTTAAATAAGGATGCTTAGAATGTTCATGAATGAAAGGTTCTGATTCGCTGAAAATGGGGTAATGTATTTTTTATCTTTCAAGTAAGATCACATTTCTGCCAGTCATATGAAAAGATACCCAGAGACTAGTAAAAGATGTTCGGTTTTTCATGTATGTTTTTTTTTGTCTTGTATGTTTCAGTTGCTCATGCACCTGATGAATAGTTGAAACAGTCTTCTCATTGTTTATTAAATGAAATAGGGAAGTATCTCAGAAATACAAAAAGCTCAAATATTTTGTGATCTATTCCCTCACTCAGATGTATACTTCAAATTACATTCCTTCACTTGAGGGAAATAATTTCAGTTACCCTGATCATTTTAGAAAGCAGTCCTCTTTTTGAAAGTCTTTTTTCATTAATGTAGATGTTTCTAAGATGAGAAATTATGTTTCTTCTAATTATGGTTACATGTAGTTAATTTCCTTTTTTAAAAAGCTCTGTGTGAAAGACAGTTTCCTTTAAAAAAGCAAAAAAAGTGATACAGCTGATGTTCCTGTTGCCTTAGCAACAGATTTATTTATTAGGGTCTGAAATGACATGAGTTAATATACCACATACCTGCTGATCGGCAAACTCTCCTATTTCAGCTCCAGTTGACAATTAAGTCCTGGACAGCTACAGCCAGGGGTTAATGTTACTCATTAGGAGAACTAGGTCATTACTAGGAAATCAAGGCACTTAAGGCAGCATGGATAAAATACAAAATTCAACATCTCAACGAGTGAGGGTTTTTATGTTAATTAACCTTATTTTCCTTGCATTAAAAAAAATCTTTCATATGTGCATATAACAGTGGATCAATTAACTGAAAAAAAAGTAAGCTTTAGTTTACTTTCCTCTCCTACTTGTCTTCATTTCCTATGGAAGGATTTCATTATTTTATGGAAAATTCTTATGTCTATATGATGAGTAAAAAGGGTATTAAAATTAAGAAGGGAATCATCATGGAAATCAGCTTTACCACAAGGGAATGAGCAAATAAAAGCCTTGGAAATGAAAATAAATAAGCTTTGCTAATACCTCACCTAAGGAGCAGAATATAAGCCCATCAGAGCTTGGAGATATTTAGAGGTACTTCTTTGCTTCTGTATTAAACAGTTACATAGTTATTTGACCTTCAGAAACTGAAACTTCGGAGAAGTTAATTCAAGTGGTTGATAAATATTCTATTTATGGAAAGCTATACAGTGAATTAGCGCATGGTAACTTTTGTAGTTCATAATTGCCTTTTTGATTTCCAGTAAAATTAGATACATTCACTGAAAGTTTTTATTAAGATGTCTTAGTGGGAGTTTTAACTTGATAAGTCATAAATGATTTAGCAAAACTCTCCTGAAAGCCTTTATTTACTTTTTTTTTCTCCAGCAGCCTTTATTCTGGAATGGGAGAATTTAATAGGCTGAAAAAGAATTATATCCAAGAATCCTTTATTTTCGTTTACCGCCTTCCCAAAAACTTTTTTTTAAAAAAAAGAAGTCTGAATAAAAGCTGTGGCGCCTGATCCTGCTCACAGTTACATATGGGTAAATATTATGTAGTGTAATTCTGTTGAAGTCAATATAAGAGCAAAATAAGACCTAGGATGTGTATGAAAGGTAGCAGTCCCAGACTACCTGCTACAAATGAGAAATTCAAACCCTATGGGTGATTTTCTGCCACAAGTTGAATGATTGCAGTGTCCTCTAAACTATCCTATAACCTCACATGTTTTCAGTTCATAAACCAGGTTCTCTTAGAAGGGAAAAAAAAATTACCATTATGGAGGAAAGTGATATTAGGCTGCAAAACTGCACTGCATTAGAATGGCCAAATCTTGCAAAACTGCGTCTGATTTAGGAATTTGGGGTGTTTTGTGAGTTTTGCTTTAATTGAAGATTATAATCATTTCTTTTATTGAAGAATTCAAAAACAGTTTGTAAGTACTATGGCTACTGGAATACAGCAAGTCTAATAATCTGTTGAAGTATATTTTATGCTACCAATGTGGTAATGTGGAATAGAGTACAAGTAATATGGAAAATAGAAGTAACATGGAATAGTGGAAAAAGGAACTGTGTATTGCTTTAACCACATTCATAAGGCACTAGTAAAACATACAGAGCTGATAATGATAGGCATTTATTTTTCATTTAAAAAGCCTCATTAAAGTAACAAAGGGTCAGTTTAAACCAACACATTCAGAAAACCTCATTTTTCACTTACTCTGTATTAAGTAGACATGGTAGTTCATCTATGTAATATTTTAGTGAGGTCCTGTGACAACTACTCTATCATCTTCAGTACCATCAATACAGAAAACGTTGCTGAATTAAGGGATAGCTCTAGTCATAACTTTGGCAGTGTCTAGAATGTGTGAATTTATTTTTAAACGTGGAATAGATGAAACACCAATGCTTCAGAGTCTGTGTTCTGTTTGGCTGTGTATCCAAAAGATGGTTATGGGTGATCAAAGTTTTATCTTATTATTTAAATTTATGAGTGCCTCCTTCCTCTTAAATGGTGTTATCCATTCTTCCCCAGAAATACACCTCATGATCCACCCTTTATTCTTACCCACCCCTGTCCCAGAAACCTTACACTACCCTTTGCCTTGTTCTGGATGGGAGACACAGTGACTTGCTGTCCTCCTTTTGGGTCTTCAGGGGCAACTGGAAGGTCCATTCCTCTATCAGTCTGTCTATCTATCTACCTATCCATCCATCCATCGTCTTCCGTGTGTGTGTGCTACATTAAAAGAACTTCGTTAAGGTTGCAAAGTAAAGCACTCAAAGGTTAGGAAATAGCAGAATTAAGATTGAGTCTGCAACCTTACTCCGTCCTCTGGGTGTATGCATTGTGATACAGCCTTCAATTAAGTGATCATATACTATATTTTCCAAAGTTTTTCTGGCATTTCCTAATTTTTGAGTGCTTGACTTTGCCACCTCCATTCCAGTCCAATTCTCCTAACATATCCAGTTCCAGTCTCCATCCTCAGGTTTTTCATCCCAATCCCAGTTTCCCTACCTAGTTTCACCCCTCCAGATTCCCCAACCAAGTCCTAGTCTCCCCCATCACTACCAGTCCCAGTCTTCTTGCCCAGCCAGTCCTAATTCTCCCTGTCCTCCCCGGCTTCTCATCCAATCTGTCTCTATCCCTTACCCTGGCTTCCAGTCACCTTCCTCCCTTCCCAATCCCTACTGGCTCCCAGTCCCAAACCCTCCCTAGGCTCTTTGTCCAGTCTGTCTCCGTGTCCCAGTCTCTTTTCCCAACCAGTCCCAGATCTCCCCACACACACACGAACTCCTTGTCACATCTGGCTCCTCTCCTCTGTCACCTTCTCCCATCCCATTAGTTTCCAGGGCTTGTCTCCACTTACCGGGCAATTGATGTGTGGCGATGGATCCACCGGGGGTCAATTTAGCAGGTCTAGGGAAGACCCACTAAATCGGCCGCCGATGACTCTCCCGTCAACTCTGGTATTCCACCGGAACAAGAAGCATAAGGTAAGTCGATGGGAGAGTTTCTCCCGTCAACCCAGCACGATGTAGACACCGCAAAAGGTTGACCTAATCTACGTCAACTCCAGCTACGTTATTCATGTAGCTGGAGTTGCGTAACTTAGGTCAACTGTGCCATAGTGTAGATCTGCCCTTAGTTCCAGTCAACCCCCAGCTCCCCATCCAATTTCAATCTCCCCCCACCTACTGACTGCCAATTGCCCCCATTTCCCTCCCTGGTTCTCACTCCTAGATTTCTTGCCCAGCTGGCCCTAGTCTTTCCTCGACTCCCAATTCCAGTCTCCTCGACCAGCTAATCTCAGTCAATGCCCCCATCTCCTAGTTCCAGTCTCCTTGACCCGACAGTGCCAGTCTCCCACCTCCACCCCAACTCCCAGGACATGTTTCCCTTTTCTCTCCGCTGCCAGCCTCCGGTCCCAGTTTCTGCCCCCTCCCTCCAGCTCCTTGTCCCAATCTACTCCTTCCTTTGCAGGTCCAGCTTTTGTCCTCTCTACATTCAAATCAGGTAGCTTCTTCCGTACTCCCTGGGACCAGCAGGAAGTCATTGAGAGCACAGGAGAGACAAGTTCTCTGCTCTCAGTTCAGGTGTTTGGAGTCAGCACGGTGTGCTGGAGAATGCCCAGTGTGGATGGAATCTAAAGGGGAATTAAGTTGATAAAATCTAAGAATTCTCTACTTCTGCAATTTTGAGAGGCTTATATCTTGGCCAGATTTGAGTAGATTTTTACAGGGACAGTAAGAGGCATATACCTGACACAAAGGCCTCTTGTCAAATTTCTAGTCCCTGTTCCAAAGCATGAGGACATTAGAGCTTTTCAAAGAAAAGATCATCAAGAATTTTTACCTGAATAAAACAATGTATTGTTCTCTAACCTTGTTTTTGGAAACAGCGGAACCAATTGGATGAAATTTTCCAAATAAGTTTAAACAGAGGCAGACACCCAGAATGGAAAAATTCAATACAAATGGTTAACACTTGGTACAATTAACAGCAACTGAAAACAAGGTGTTAAAATGGGACGTGTAGGGCAACCTTAATAATAGGTGGTGCTACCAGCCCCACTAAAATGTACTGCACCGAAAATCAACGGAGTATATGAATGCGTCCCAAGAGATAATAAGTAAATCCTCAATAGGCAAATGATCTAATATTCCCCCTTACTTCCTCAAACATAATAGGGGGTATTCTGTTTAATTTAGTTTCATCTCACCCCTCTACAACTATTTATTTTTCTTCTCTTTCTTTTCCTTTCTTCTTGCCTTCAAATCTTCTTTTTCTTCTTTTGCCCTCCCTGCTTTGCTGTGATTACATGTGGCTGTGGGAAAACTAAGTCAAAGAAATTAGTTCATGCTTTCTTTCTGAAGGCAGTGAGATTTGTGGTCATTCTAATCTCCTCTGGTAATGAGTTCCAAAGCCTTGGTCTTGCTGCCAAGAAAGCTCCTACTCATGAGCTTCACCCTTATGGATGACAGCTTCGTAGTTCCCGAGGAACATAAATGCCAAGGGAGGTCATCGTTCCAGCAAGAGATGAGTTGTCTTAGAAAACTTAGGGCTAATTACTTAGAGGGCCTTGGTGCTTAGGACTGAGCCTTTGACTCTGATCCAGTGTTCTATGATGACGCAGTATAGTTAGCAGAGCACTAATGTGATGTGCTCATAGATATACAAAGTTGCAGTATAATCCAATCCGGAAGTCATGATGTCATAGATCACCATGGCCAAAGCATCATCCCACATGATGGGTTGCAGTGTCTGGGACTCCAACAAGCAGGATGGGCTGGAGTCCTCTCCTTTCTTTCAGTCCTTTCCTTACCAATTTCAGGGGTATGGACCAATTTAAGAATCTGGGGCAGGCTCTCTCAATCAGAGCTTTTCAAAATATTCCCTTCTTACCCACATCATCTCCATCTTGCCTGAGCTCAGCTTCGGTCAGTTGCCTTCATTCACATGCCAGGCCTTGTGATAGTTGGGAGATGTGCTCTTTGTGTCAGAGATAAAGTTAGCATTTAAGACCATGACATCTCAAAGTTTCCCCCACAGCTCCAAGTAGGTATTAAAAAGGGTGTGAGAGAGAACTGAGCCTTGTGGGACTCCACGACTTACTGTGTTGGAAGTGGAGGAGCAGTTACCCATAACTCTCTGGGAGTATCCTGAAAGAATGGATTGGACCCATTCTAGTTCTTTCTTGGGACCTCTGCAACACCTCTGAGGCAGGACAGTAGTGTTTCATAGTCACCAATATCAAATGCCTCAACACAGATCCAGTATGGATATCAGTATGGACAGGACCAGGGCTACTTCTGTTCCGTGACCTGGCCTGAAGTCTAGCTATGATGGATCCAGAACATTGTTGGTGAGTAGGTGTGTTTGGAGGTGACTTGCAGACATTTTATAATTTTCCTAGCGCACGAATGGGATGCTGAACACCGGATAGTAGTTTGACCCTTCCGTTCTTTTAGGGGGCCAGCTGCTGGGTCACTCCTCCCAAACCTTTTTGGTGGCATTTTGCAACAAAATGCATTGCTGGGTTTCAACGCAGTCACTGCTGCTGGCTGTTTCACAGTTAAAAAGCACTTGGGTTGATACACTACAGTGCTAATCTACACTACCTGATCTCATACAAATTGTGATCATTATATATTGTAATAAGTTACACTCAGATGTGTTGTGCTGGGTTATCAAAGCTTCGAAGGTATATACGACACTTGGCCTTTGCATCATGCCTAACAATACCCCTGAGGAATGGTACAGTGCTTAATTAGGCCTCCCTGAGGGTTTGAAAGGAAGATCTGGTGGATTTTGTAACATATTTTTTGTAGGAGATTTTAGATTTAAACTCTCTTACTTGCATTAATAAGCTTTGCTGGAGTTGCAGTGCAAAATAAACTAAAAAAGACTTTGAATCCCATTTTGCTTTGTTACACTTGTAACAAATCAGGGTTAACTCTATTGAAGTCAAAGAAGTAAGCTGTTATCCTCACTCAAATGCATGGCATTACTCTGGATTTACACCAGTGTAACTGAGATCAGAGCTGGGCCTTTAGCTTAAAGGTCATTCTCTCTATTGGGAATAAATAGAAGGCTCACTGACTGACTCTGATCCTGAGGTTTTACTTGGATAGGAAATGCACAGTATTTTATTGTGAGGTTTTTTGCCATTAATTGTGAGGGAAGAACAAGAAGAATCTCAACAATAAACACCCAAGGTTCTTTTCTTTATGAGTCTCTCACAGATAACACAAGATAGTAGAAAATGCTTTTCCAGTGTAAGGCAGCATGCCACCCATTTTTCTCAGCCAAGTAATCTGAAAAATCTGGAGGTAAAATACACACTTCTCACTGTACACAGGCTATGGACTGTAATTGAAAATAAAGAGCCACATTCACCAGTGTATTCTGGCTGCTTTGTGCTGTTTCAGTGCCATCTTTGCATCCCCTGATTTGAATATGCATTCCTTATTGCAGCCAAGGATTGGGGCCTTTATTTTCTTGTAGGTTTTGTCGTTTATTCCTGTTGAATATCGTTTATGCCTGCTACTGTTAAAAAAATCAGGTTGCTGGATAGACTTTTTCAGTAAAACTAATGCAAAAACATCATCTCCTCTCTCACTCCATTTTATATGAACCTGTAGGGGTAGGGATAACTTTTGATGCTGATGATGACAGACAGTGTTTAGAGGCACAATTAAAGAAAAGATATGCTGTAAGTGTATCATCTGAGAAAGAAAGCTCACTAGATTTAACTACATATTTACACTATATCTATAACTCTTACTGAAAATGTTAAAGGTGGAAAAATACTGTGATAAACTGGACTTAGTAATGGATTTTTCCTTAGTGTTTGCATTTTCTTAGCTTTTTCTTTCCCTCCATTTCTTTTACAGTATTTTTTCCTGGCAGATATACTTCTCTTGCAGCTATCACAAGCATAGTTATCAAAAATATGGTATTAGAATTTTACTCCTTCTTTTGTGAACTCCTTTTATAGATTTATAGATTCATAGATACTAAGGTCAGAAGGGACCATTATGATCATCTTGTCCGACCTCCTGCACAACACAGGCCACAGAATCTCACCCACCCACTCCTGCGAAAAACCTCTCACCTATGTCTGAGCTATTGAAGTCCTCAAATCGTGGTTTAAAGACTTCAAAGAGCAGAGAATCCTCCAGCAAGTGACCCGTGCCCCATTCTACAGAGGAAGGCGAAAAACCTCCAGGGCCTCTTCCAATCTGCCCTGGAGGAAAATTCCTTCCCGACCCCAAATATGACAATCAGCTAAACCTTGAGCATATGGGCAAGATTCACCAGCCAGATACTACAGAAAATTCTTTCCTGGGTAACTCAGATCCCACCCCACTAACATCCCATCACAGGCCATTAGGCCTATTTACCATGAATATTTAAAGATCAATTAATTACCAAAACCATGTTATCCCATCATACCATCTCCTCCATTGAGTTTACTCTTAAAGCCAGATAGATCTTTTGCCCCCACTGCTTCCCTTGGAAGGCTATTCCAAAACTTCACTCCTCTGATGGTTAGAAACCTTCATCTAATTTCAAGTCTAAACTTCCTGGTGGCCAGTTTATATCCATTTGTTCTTGTGTCCACATTGGTACTGAGCTTAAATAATTCCTCTCCCTCTCCAGTATATATCCCTCTGATGTATTTACATCATATCTCCCCTCAACCTTCTTTTAGTTAGGCTAAACAAGCCAAGCTCCTTGAGTCTCCTTTCATAAGACAAGTTTTCCATTCCTCGGATCATCCTAGTAGCCCTTCTCTGTACCTGTTACAGTTTGAATTCATCCTTCTTAAACATGGGACACCGGAACTGCACACAGTATTCCAGGTGAGGTCTCACCAGTGCCTTGTATAATGGTACTAAAACCTCCTTATCTCTACTGGAAATACCTCACCTGATGCATCCCAAGACCGCATTAGCTTTTTTCACGGCCATATCACTTTGGCGGCTCATAGTCATCCTATGATCAACCAATACTCCAAGGTCCTTCTCCTCCTCCATTACTTCTAATTGATGCGTCCCCAGCTTTCAAGTAAAATTCTTGTTATTAATCCCTAAATTTAACATAACCTTACACTTCTCACTATTAAATTTCATCCTATTACTATTACTCCAGTTTACAAGGTCATCCAGATCCTCCTGTATGATATCCCTGTCCTTCTCTAAGTAGGCAATACCTCCCAGCTTTGTATCATCCGCAAACTTTATTAGCACACTACCACTTTTTGTGCCGAGGTCAGTAATAAAAAGATTCCAATTTTTCCACATCCTTCTTGTAGTGTGGGGCTCAAAACTGGACACAGTACTCCAGATGAGGCCTCACCAATGTCGAATAGAGGGGAACGTTCACGTCCCTTGATCTGCTGGCAATGCCCCTACTTATACATCCCAAAATGCCATTGGCCTTCTTGGCAACAAGGGCACACTGTTGACTCATATCCAGCTTCTCGTCCACTGTAACCCCTAGGTCCTTCTCTGCAGAACTGCTGCCGAGCCATTCGGTCCCTAGTCTGTAGCGGTGCATGGGATTCTTCTGTCCTAAGTGCAGGACTCTGCACTTGTCCTTGTTGAACCTCATCAGATTTCTTTTGGCCCAATCCTCCAATTTGTCTAGGTCCCTCTGTATCCTATCCCTACCCTCCAGCATTTCTACCTCTCCTCCCAGTTTAGTGTCATCTGCAAACTTGCTGAGGGTGCAATCCACACCATCCTCCAGATCATTTATGAAGATATTAAACAAAACCGGCCCCAGGACTGATCCTTGGAGCACTCCACTTGATACTGGCTGCCAACTAGACATGGAGCCATTGATCACTACCCGTTGAGCCCGACAATCTAGCCAGCTTTCTATCCACCTTATAGTCCATTCATCCAGCCCATACTTCTTTAACTTGCTGGCAAGAATACTGTGGGACACAGTGTCAAAAGCTTTGCTAAAGTCAACATGTCCACTGCTTTCCCTTCATCCACAGAACCAGTTATCTCGTCATAGAAGGCAATTAGATTAGTCAGGCATGACTTGCCCTTAGTGAATCCATGCTGACTGTTCCTGATCACTTTCCTCTCCTCTAAGTGCTTCAGAATTGATTCCTTGAGGACCTGCTCCAAGATTTTTCCAGGGACTGAGGTGAGGCTGACTGGCCTGTAGTTCCCAGGATCCTCCTTCTTCCCTTTTTTAAAGATGGGCACTACATTAGCCTTTTTCCAGTTGTCCAGGACTTCCCCCGATCGCCATGAGTTTTCAAAGATAATGGCCAATGGCTCTGCAATCACAT
This sequence comes from Eretmochelys imbricata, assembly GCF_965152235.1. Lineage (NCBI taxonomy): Eukaryota > Metazoa > Chordata > Testudines > Cheloniidae > Eretmochelys > Eretmochelys imbricata. The sequence continues at coordinate 23,596,350 of NC_135582.1, read as the reverse complement.
CCGCCAACTCCTTTAGCACTCTTGGATGCAACACATCCGGCCCCATGGACTTGTGCTCGTCCAGCTTTTCTAAACAGTCCCGAACCACTTCTTTCTCCACAGAGGGCTGGTCACCTCCTCCCCATGCTGTGCTGCCCAGTGCAGTAGTCTGGGAGCTGACCTTGTTCGTGAAGACAGAGGCGAAAACAGCATTTTCCACATTCTCTGTCACTAGATTGCCTCCCTCATTCAGTAAGGGGCCCACACTTTCCTTGACTTTCTTCTTGTTGCTAACATACCTGACGAAACCCTTCTTGTTACTCTTAACATCTCTTGCTAGCTGCAACTCCAGATGTGATTTGGCCTTCCTGATATCACTCCTGCATGCCCGAGCAATATTTTTATACTCATCCCTGGTCATTTGTCCAGTCTTCCACTTCTTGTAAGCTTCTTTTTTGTATTTAAGAGCAGCAAGGATTTCACTGTTAAGCCAATCTGGTCACCTGCCATGTTTACTATTCTTTCGACACATCGTGATGGTTTGTCCCTGTAACCTCAATAAGGATTCTTTAAAATACAGCCAGCTCTCCTGGACTCCTTTCCCCCTCATGTTATTCTCCCAGGGGATCCTGCCCATCAGTTCCCTGAGGGAGTCAAAGTCTGCTTTTCTGAAGTCCAGGGTCTGTATTCTGCTGCTTTCCTTTCTTCCTTGTGTCAGGATCCTGAACTCGACCATCTCATGGTCACTGCCTCCCAGGTTCCCATCCACTTTAGCTTCTCCTACTAATTCTTCCCGGTTTGTGAGCAGCAGGTCAAGAAGAGTTCTGCCCCTAGTTTGTTCCTCCAGCACTTGCACCAGGAAATTGTCCCCTACATTTTCCAAAAACTTCCTGGATTGTCTGTGCACCGCTGTATTGCTCTCCCAGCAGATATCAGGGTGATTGAAGTCTCCCATGAGAACCAGGGCGTGCGATCTAGTAACTTCTGTGAGTTGCTGGAAGAAAGCCTCGTCCACCTCATCCCCCTGGTCCGGTGGTCTATAGCAGACTCCCATCACGACATCAGCCTTGTTGCTCACACTTCTAAACTTAATCCAGAGACTCTCAGGTTTTTCTGCAGTTTCATACTTGAGCTCTGAGCAGTCATACTGCTCCCTTACATACAGTGCAACTCCCCCACCTTTTCTGCCCTGCCTGTCCTTCCTGAACAGCTTATATCCATGCATGACAGTACTCCAGTCATGTGAGTTATCCCACCAAGTCTCTGTTATTCCAATCACATCATAATTCCTTGACTGTGCCAGAACTTCCAGTTCTCCCTGCTTGTTTCCCAGGCTTAGTGCATTTGTGTATAGGCACTTGAGATAACCCGCTGATCACCCCTCTTTCTCAGTATGAGGCAGGAGCCCTCCCCTCTCGCGCGCTCCTGCTCGTGCTTCCTCCTGGTATCCCACTTCCCCACTTACCTCAGGGCTTTGGTCTCCTTCCCCCGGTGAACCTAGTTTAAAGCCCTCCTCATTAGGTTAGCCAGCCTGCTTGCGAAGATGCTCTTCCCTCTCTTCGTTAGGTGGAGCCCTTCTCTGCCTAGCACTCCTCCTTCTTGGAACACCATCCCATGGTCAAAGAATCCAAAGCCTTCTCTCCAACACCACCTGCGTAGCCATTCGTTGACTTCCATGATTCGAAGGTCTCTACCCAGGCCTTTTCCTTCCACGGGGAGGATGGACGAGAAGACCACTTGCGCCTCAAACTCCTTTATCCTTCTTCCCAGAGCCACGTAGTCTGCAGTGATCCGCTCAAGGTCATTCTTGGCGGTATCATTGGTGCCCACGTGGAGAAGCCGGAAGGGGTAGCGATCCGAGGGCTTGATGAGTCTCGGCAACCCATCCTGTATCCTCCTGGGGCTCATATTTGGTGTAGTCTCCATTGTCTCTTCCCCTTTTCCTGTAGGACTAGCCGGTCTTCTCTTCTTCCTTGTCCTTCCACCTCAGTGACTACCTGCTGAGCCCCTTCTTCATTTTCCAACTCTGCAAACCTGTTCTTGAGCTCTATTTCTCCTTCACTAGCCCGTCTTTTCTTCTGCCTGGTTCTTTTAGTCACATGCTTCCACTGACCACTTTCCTCACCCAGTCTTCCCTCACAATTCCTCAGTCCTGCTTCCATCTGCAAATCTGAGCTTTTCCCTTGAGATACCTCATGTCTTGGCTCCATAATCTGCTCAAACCCCTTCCTAAACTCAACCAGACTTTCCACCTGCATCTCCAAACCTCAGATCTTTTCCTCCATCAGCTCTATCAGACGGCATTTCATGCAGACAAAACTCTTACCAGGTACCCCCTCCAGGATCATGTACATACCGCAGCTTCCACATCCAGTCATTTTCATTGTGTCTTCCACGACATGAGTCACTCCCACTGCTGCCTCTGTATCTGTCATAGCCTTCCCACCTAAATCCTGTTAATCTGGGAAACACAAACTACACCAAAACACCACCACCCACAGCAAAAACAAACCCCAAACAAGCACCACAATACAAACTCCCCTTACAAACTCCCACTCAAAACTCCCCTGTTTACAGCTCTGTTTGCTGGCTCCTGTGCTGCTTGATCTTAATCTAGATAATAAGGTATATTTAATTAATTTAATTTAAGAAAGCCCCCCCCCGCCATTCTGTGAACTGTGAAAGTAATTATTACTAGAATGTGTTTCAGATTGTAGTTAATATTTTTGTGAAATGATTCCTTTTAATTTAAGACAAATATTATTATCACTTGAGGTACAATTGTTAACTGACTCTGGGCTTCAAAACATCCCTGTGAAGCTGTGTTACTGATCCCATTTTACAGATGGGGAAACTCAGGCAGAGATGTCACATGGCAAGTCAGTGACAGTGCAGTTCCAGACTCCCAAAGTCATGCTAATTTTTCTAAATCATGCTGCCACTCTTTAATATAGACTATTATAAATCTTTATTCAGGCAGTAGGATGAGATATGATGTTGCATGTAAAATGTTGAATAATGAATAATGAATTTTAAAATTACACTCAGTGGTACTTATAGATATATGCCAGGACTAAGGTGTTGGCCTCAAGTGAGTCCTTCGTACTAGTTCAGTGTATTCTGCATTTGAAGACATTTCCATTCAGTGAGCTGAACATGCTACTTCTAGCTTCTTGAGAATGGGCTAGCCAGATATAAAGGCACCAGGAAGCTGGTATCAAATGAGTCCTGTTACAGGCCTTTGGTACAGTGCATTTCAGGACTCAGCTCACTCTGCCCAAGTATGTTTTATATACATTTTTACTGTATTAGTCAAATCAGTAAAGAACCACAAGCTTATTCTTAACTTTGAGTTATTGTTTATCACCCATCTGAAGAATATCATTACAAACCCTTTCCATCCCTCTGTCATCAGCAGACTCAACAATTGCTACGTTCTTTTGCTGACTGCCTTGCTACTGATTTAGTACCCACTTCTCTTTAGTTTCTTATCAACATATTTTACTTCTCTGTGGTTTTGAGCCTCTTCTTCCGTCACTAATGCCCTGTATTTCCACTGATTCTATAGTTTCTACCGTCAACTCTACATTGATTCTTTTGTTCTCCTCTCTCACCACACTGTCTTTTCCACTAAGCCACAACCCTCACTTATCCCTCTCAACTTCTTTTCTCGGTTTCTCTTCCCTCATTGCTCAGTGCCTTTGGAGAAAAGTCTACATTGTCTTGGGGGGAAATCCAAGCACCAGGCTAACTTTCTCCCCTGTGATTTTATTCTTTCTTCATTCAACTCTTCCTTGCCAAACGGCTTTATTTTTTCTCCTTAATTGACTCCTATCCTGTAATTTCTGTCACCTTTTCTCTACCTTTAATACCCTTCTCAGATCTTCTCCAACACTTCCTCTTATCCCACTCTCAGCCTGTGATCTTGCCAAGAAAATGTGGATACAATGTAACAGTTCTCTTTTCCCTTCCTTCATCCTCCACTCCCACCCTTACTCACTGAATCTTAAATGTTCCATCTACTTTCCATTGCCAATCTGACTACTGTACTCATCTCTTTCAGGCTCCTGATCTCTCTCCGTCCCGCTCACACCCTTATTTTTCCTCAATCTCTTCCTTTCTTTTGGTTTGGTCCCCTTTGCTTTCAGAAATGATGCTGTTTCACCTATCATGAATAAACCCACCTTCACGCCCTCTTACTTCTCCCATTTGCTGCCAACCTCATTGTGCTTGCTGTCTATTCTCACTATTTGACTTTCCTACCAATAAATGGATCCTCTGCAATGGGGCTTCTGCCTCTTCCAGTCAACTATGACTGCTCTCACTAAGGTCACAGGTGACCTATCTCTAGTCAAGCATCCTTCTCCATCAGTCTGCTGCATCAGCACTGTCAATCGTCCTCAACATTGCCTTCTTGTTTTTACTCCCTTGGTTCTAACGATACTTTGTTCAACAGGTTCTCCTACTTTCCTGGCTGCTTTTTTCAGTGTCTTATTTGGTGATTTCTTCTTCACCCAACTGCAACAGTGTCCCTCAGAAGTCTGTGTTCCTGGCAACCTCCACTTTAATTACCACCACTGTGCTGGTGACTTCCAAATCTGCCTCTCTACCACTGAACTGTCCCCTTCTGATCAGCCTCACATCTGTCTTTCCAACCTCTCTGCCCTGCTGGGTTATGCTTCTCACACCACCCTCTGCTCTGATTCCAGTTGTCTCTTTGTTATGTCTGACATAGAATGTAAATTCCTTGGGACAGTGACCTGCCTTTTATTTATCTCCAAATGCTGCTCACAGCTTTGTAAATAATGAATGATACCTCCATGGACCAAAATTCAGTGTATCAGCTGTTTTCTGGTGACTAAAAGGTAGCTAGAAACCTCTGTGTTAGCTCCCAGTTTTCTAATACACTGAATTTAAAAAAATTGGGTCCTTATTTCTAAAGATGTCACTGGTGTTTCAGTATCAGTACCACTATCTCTCACCTTTCTTCCACTGACAGCCAAGTAATTGTATGATATGGAATCCATATAATATTGTTGCCAAAAGATTGTCCTGGGAGGTAAGAGAGCTGGGTTCTGTTGGTGGCTTTGCCACAGCCTTCTTATGTGACTTTGGGCAAGTAACTAAATCTCTTGGTGATATGAGAATGCTTCCTTACCTTGCCGGACAGTTTTTGATCTTTTGCTCATTATTGTTTGGAAAGTGCTTTGAGTTTCCTGGGTTTAAGGCATTATGTAAGTGTAAAGTATTATGATGTGCCCCCACTATTTTGAATTCTCTACCACTGAAACATGGGAAATCACCCTTGTTAAATATTTTCAGAAGATTAAGATTGACCCTTTTAGTATTGCTTTTAGCTTAGCTCATTCCCCTTTCAAAATGCACAGTACCTTGAGAGATTGTTATGACAGGGCCTGTATTAAGTGACGTTGTATAACAACAGGTACATGCCCTATGATACATAGTGAAATTTGAGAGATTTTTCCCCTGCCAGATTACCAGGTTCATTTTATTGCATGATTTTAATTCATATAACTATTGTTATTAAACATAGATACTTTTTAAAAAGAGAAACATGTATCTTGCTTTTCTGAGCAAGTTCTATCTGTTTTACATCCCTTACTGTTTTTAATAATGTATCCTTCTCATACAAATAACTGAGACTGTCAGCAAGATACGATCAATGTCAGGTATATCTAAGTATGTTTCTGACTATACCTTAGTCTCTTAAGTAACATGGATCTCTTATTGAAACTAAACCCAAATACAATATATGTATCTGCACAATCAGATGATTTACAAGGGCCAGATCTGCTCCTCCATTTTACCTCTTTTGCAGATTCAGGGTGACCGAAACATTTCAAGAATTTGCGTCAATTATGGCATATTGTCTCAGTCGAAACAAAGAAAAAAATTCAGAAATGTTTTCATTTTTCAGGCTGGATTCACAAGGGGATTTAGGTGCCATTCACCAAACAGAAGAGGATGAAATGGTGGTGGTGGCCCCCCCCGCCTTATACCCAATAGTCGAGTGGTAGGGCATTCACCTGGGATGTGGGAGTCCCTGGCCTTGGAGCAGAGCCTTGAACCCAGGTATCCCTCCTCTCAGGTGAGTACCCTCACCACCAGGCTATAGTGTATGCTTGGATGGGCCTTTTTCAATCTCTCTCTTGTTGAAGCTATTCCACTTTGTATTAAATACTTGAATAGTCATTGGGCCAGAGAGAGTGAGAATGAGTCTAGAGCCTGGTGGTTAGAGCACTCCTCTGGGAGAGGGGATACTCACCTCCTTCTCCTTGAGTTTGTGAATATAGTTCTTCATTTCCATTGCTTTTCTTAAAAAGATTAAAAATGCCCCCAAACCAAACATTTTATTTCAAACAAATGAAATGTTTCATTTGACCAGAAACAAAATTTTTCTGACTTTTTCAATTTACCAAAAATTCTGACTGATTTATTTTGGTTCAGCCAGAGCCAAAAGATTTTTTTGATTTTTTTGGAACTGCCAGCAAACCAAATAATCAATGATTTTTGGATGAGTACTCTGCCATAGGGGATTCCCAGGTGGCATAATTCCAAACTTTGCTGGCTCTACACCTAAACTTCCTGCCACTCCCAACCTAGGGGATGGGAGTACTGCTAAACTCAGTCAATCCCTGGATAACAGAATAGTCTTGTGAGGACCATTATCAGCCAGTACAAAGAGAAGTTTTGGCTGGCCCCCAGATCAAAGGAGCATAATGATGATGTGAAGCCACTTTTGTCCCCTCTTCCCCCATTGGGTCCTGTGCCAAACACAATTTGGCTAGCCAGGAGGATCTGAGCCATTGATTAATCAGCCCAGATAGCACTCTTGTGTGGTGGAGAAATAAACAGTACTATCACCATTTTACAAATGGAAAAACTAAGGTGGAGAAATTGGAGGCTGAATCCTGGTCACAAAGGTAAATTTCCCATTGGCTGAAATCAGAATCTAGTCCTAAATTTCTTGTCCAAGTTCACAGAGGAAATCAGCGTAAGAGCTCAGGAATTCCAGGCTCCCAGTCCTGTGGTCAGATTGCTAGACCATACTTCTCTTTAGCCATTTCTAGAGAGGTTTATGATGTAACACTAACAAGCACTCTGTTAAGTACACACATGGATATGGAGGTTCAACAGTTCTAAAGGCACTGCCTCCTGCTCAGGGTTAAACCATATTACCAGGGCAGAGTTGAGAAGTATGTGTTACCTTTGTCCATGCTGTAGCTGTTGTGTAGCCAAAAGACTGTCATTCCAGCACCTTTCATGCTCTCATATCCAAATTTAGAATATATTCATGTCCAGTTTCTGTTTCCTTTTTACCAACTGAATAATTACAAGCATTCAGTCAAGCAAAAATGAATACAAGATCATTTCAAATATGTAAGAATCAAGGAAAATGGACCAGAGACATTCTTATTAGCTTAAGTTTTCCCAAACATGTAGTGAAAAAAGTTTGCATAGTAACATCAAGCTTTTTACAATTTTGCAACTGCCCTTAAGAAAATGGAATATATATATAATTGATAATGCTTAACAAAACTCAAAAATGCAACAGATGCAGCCAAAAATGCATGTCATTTTGAGCAGATCTTTACAGAACAGACATTCCATATTGTGTTCATCTTTTTCCACAGTCACTGCTATGACAATCTGGTGTGTTTAACAGTTGTTGCTGAGTAAGGGAGACTGGATTGTATATGATTTTCCCATGTCAGCTGAGAAACACATTGCTTTCCTCTTTGGTGGGATAGCTGTACCATTATTACTTACCATAATGTATAAGAATACATTTTAATGTATAGATTCCCATGCCTAAAGCATTTTACAAGCCTTAACTAAATTACTAAAAATAAAATGATAATGGTGTTGTGCCTATAAAAGTCACAGGACCCCGAATACTGAAACAACATAAACCACCAAATTAGAAAACTAAAAGATACATGAAATTCATCTTTAAAATCCACATACATTATTACTATTTTTATATCAGGAAAATAGAGAAGAGCTAAATATTTTACAGGGAAAATGTGGAAGGGGGATCACATGCTCACATGGGAAAACCCATAGGAAGGATTTCTGTGGGCAGGAAAAATCAAAAAATTCCCCTCATAGCATTTCTTCTATTTTGGTGAGTGCAGAATTTGTCTCCCCTCCCTCACCCAATTCTCCTCAATCTCTCCAATTGCCATCAATCTCAAAATCTGTGTAGATGCCTAGGATTCATTACGCGTATATGGCCATATGTGAAATGGCCATGTGCCTCCCCACAAGTTGTAGGGCAGCTACAGCTGCCAGCTAACCTGCCAGCTCCTACACAGTGTGACTCCAACACCGTCCCTCACAAGTGATTGCCTCTGGGACCCCTGCCCTCCTCCAAAGGAAAGGGACATACGCAATTATGGAGGGGCTCTGCACATCTTGGGATTACATAGTCTTTGCTGTAGGTCTGTGTAGGGTTTGGAGGGCATGCATCATGGCCCCATCCCTCTTGCTTGATTCTCCCCATGTGTGGCTGCTGGATACCACAGAGAGGGGGAATATCCCCATCCCTGAGAATGGGAGATGGTGCAGGAGGCAGCTGGCTCACCTATTTCTGTGCAGGTGGGGAGAGGCCTTTGCTTTAGACTAGATCTGGCTCTGAAGTAGGTGTGGACACATGCCACTTGGCTACATATTCGGAGCCTCAATCTAAGAGGTCCCATTGACTTCAACTTACTTGCACTTGCTCAGCATCTCTCAGTCTTAGGCACACATTATGTAGATCAGGTATTCTGCCAACGGTAGTATCAGGTACTAAACACCTGTAACTGCCTGCCTCAGTGGAAGATTGAGGCCATCAGTGAATATTCATGACTCTTAAGAATTATCCTAACACAGATTATCTTCCTTACAAGCTTTATCACTACCACTTTTACACCTGACAAGTCTGGCTCCTCACTTTGTGTTGCTATTTTCCAGCTCTTCTTAAAATATATGGCCACTTAGAAATTAATGACAGGTTTCAGAGTAGCAGCCCTGTTAGTCTGTATTCGCAAAAAAGAAAAGGAGTACTTGTGGCACCTTAGAGACTAACAAATTTATTTGAGCATAAGCTTTTGTGAGCTACAGCTTATGTTCAGATAAATTTGTTAGTCTCTAAGGTGCCACAAGTACTCCTTTTCTTTTTGAAAGAAATTAATGGTTCCATTCATTTCAGCTGGACATTTTGAAGAGAATTAGAGCATTAGAAGTACATTTTACACATCAGCTATCCTTCCAGAAATGGATAATTATTTTATTCACATGGATACAAGCAGCTTGTTGGTATTTCAGTCCTGGGTCTTTGTAATTTAAAAGTTGTTGAATTTTCTCTGAGTCAGTATTCTCATCCACTTTAGTTTATTGGAACCATCATCATGAAAACTCCTGGTCCACAGATGTGAAACAAATTACATGGCTTATGCTGTTGCATTCCACTTTATTGTTGGGAACAAAACAAAGCTGGGGGATATACAACTTCTTAAAGTAATTATTGGGGTGGGCAGGTTAATCTAATTTTCTAGACCTCAAAATTTCTGAAGATTTTAAGCCTAGAAAAGTACCTTTTTAAACGTTAATTAGAAGATACATTTGTTTTAAATCAGTAAACCAAAAATATTGACTGAATTAGAAATTAATACATGTAGAGCTGCAGATCTCATTTAGCTTGAGATTTCCTGAATGATATAATTATTAATGTTTCATATACAGCATCTATATGATAAACCTACAGATTCATTTTACGTAATTAGTCTGTGGAGGAAATACACCACTACTTCTGAACTGTCGATTTTCCTGTAACACAAGAAGGAAAACAGTTCAAGTTTCTAAATAATAAATTAAAAACAAAATATTTTAAAGACATCTGGTCCACATCTGTCCAAAGTATACTACTTTAAAGCAGAGTAATTAAATGCAAGAAATATTATAATCACACCTTAGAATAGAGAAAATAACATCTTCCATTTTTTATGTAATTTACCAAATTATGGAAATTTTTATTCATTTATGGTGTCTTTTTAACATCTCATTCTGTCATAATAAAGAAGATGAAAGCTAGATGCTAGTCCTTCTTTTAAAATAACCAATCCAGTGTTTTTAAGACCTTGACTGCAGAAAAAAAAAACATTCTAAATCTTTAGTTATCTTCAGATGAAATTATAAATGTTTACAGATTATTTCTTATCCATTACTAAAGTAACTTTAACCCCCCCCCCCCAATTAGTTACTTAAAGCCCTGATGGTGCAAAAAGACCCCCACATCAGATGTGTTCTTTCTTCTGTATCCAAATATCTAGTCATAAAATTCCATTTGGGAATTTTTTAGCAAATGCATTTGACTAACATATTGCTTCTGCAAAAACATTTGTTTGCCTATTGCTGGGGACAATGTAAATATCCTAGGAGCACAATGGAGTAAAATCTCATTCCATGGGCAAGTTAGTGATAGAAAAGTAAGGGTGTTGTCATTTTATTCATAAAAATCTACAGAATAATAATTTCAATGGTGTCACCTTCTGTGGTGTGGCAGCGGGGACTCACCGGCTCCCATCTCCAGGTGCTCCAGCCGGTGGAAAGTTTGATAATACAGTGTTATCAGAAATGGGTCAAATTGGGTATCATTCAAAAGCCCTTTCTCCCTCAAACATAATGGTACCAAACATGACAAATCTAGAACAACTATATAGATATATATTTGAGAGAAATGTTTAAAAATCAACATTTTTTAAATTATACTTCAAACACAGATTCATTGTTTACATTAAAAAAACAACCCTCTTTGGTAATCCTAGGGAAGTTAAATGTCCTATATGTCAAGGTTATTCACCAAAGTCATTATCAGAGTTGTCTCTGTCTAGGGCACTGCTGCTAGATACGTTGTCACACTGATTCTTGTGCTACACTCGCACAGCTCCATGCAAGGCAGTCTGCTGGCCAAACATTTCCAGGCCGGTGAGCATCTTCTCTTTGCATGTAAGCATTTAGTTAGCTGAAGGATTGGTTCGGGAATGTATGGTATTTCACACATAACTAGTGTGATCCGTCCATCCTCCAACACCCATCCAGGCCTGACAGGGCAGGGTAGTTTTGGATGCACTGGATCATCCTGGGTCCATTTCATTGTTTGATCATTTGCCTTCTTGATCGCAGATAGAAATGCATACCTTGTCAGAAGGAATTTTTCTTTCTTTGTCTGTTTCTTGGAAAACATCCACCAACGTAACTTTGCAACTGCATAATAATGGTCTTCAAATGGTAAACTTGGCGTATGAACATATCAGGTGCATTTATGACTTCATCAGTGACTGTCTCAGCCATTCCAAGCATCTTCAGAGCAAGGAGAATCTTTGGAGGCTAAATGAAAAATCTTCCAGTAAAGTAATTTGGTCTTTCCAACCAGCCTTCCAGTAGTGTCACATCCTGAAAGTGTCTGAGAACCTGGCAGTACCGTGGTTTTAATGGTCTGAGTGATAGGAAAACATCTCTGAGGGATATACAGCAATTCCGTTCCCCAGCAGCAAGCACAAAAACAGAATCTTGCAGAAGTCTTGGGTAGCATCTCACAGAGAGCACTAAAACATCTGTGTCTTGTGCAAAAATCCAGAGTTTAGTAGCACCTCTCTTTGTGGCATTGACAGCATGCAGGATAATTTTAGTGTCAGCCTCCTCATGGGAACTATGAAGAAACTCCACTGAACAGTGCAAGGCATCCGCTTTGTTACACAATGCAACAAAGAAATTCTTTCAACAATTCCTTGCATGCTAGAGTGTTTTTTCTGCAAAGTATGCAATTAACTAATCCTTCATTTGAGTATGAGACAGCTTCTTTAATGTGACATTGAAGATGTTTGTGGAGTCAATGATTTTGTATTGGACAGGTGAAATAAGATAGTCTCTCTTCTTTCTAGTAGTATTTTAATTGATTCCTCTACATATGTGTCAAATATGAGGTGGATTATGTCATTGATCCAGTATATTCTCTGTAGCTTCATAATTAAATTAATCAGCCAAATCTCAGCAGGCATTAACAGTTTCTGGTTTGTTGAGAACTTATACCTCAGCCATTTATGATTGCTATATTGAAAGGACTCTGCTGGCATAAGATACCAGTCACATTGTCACGGGGTGTTGGTTTAGGAAGACCAGGCTAGATATGTATTAGTGTACTTTAGTTTGCTTTTCGTTTGGCATGTATGCCTTGTTCCATTGCATTCAAACACAGCTTGTTGTACTATGAAGAATTTATACTTTCCTAAAGTCTCATGTAGATCAACATCATGGGGATTACCTGTCTGTGGTTAGCTCTGAAAAAATCCCTGCTATGTTCACTTTGATTTTCTTTTAAGTCATTTACAGCTTTAGTTTTTTCTTGATTGGAGACCTTAGATTGACAAACCTCTGGATAATGCTTTGGGTTTTGAAGACTTCAGACAAGTCATGACCCAAAGTATCCATTCACTTCTCATCACTTGGACCTGTTTTGTCATGATTAATAAGCGCTGGTCTGTCGTACTCAGATGTGCTGTCAATCCAAGTAAGCTCATCCTGTCCTCTTCTTGGCACTTAGCAGAACCTAATAGTGCTTGATTACTTCTGGGAAAGTCATTCCAGCTGTGCATAATATTTCGTTCAAAATTCAATGGAGTTCTGGGGTTGTCAGGAAAAACTGGGGTTCTGTGTTATGCCCACCAACCCCCAAATAACTTTCTTTGCTGCGTTTTCATGCTCTAGAGCTTTATCTGAACCAAATGCCCAGCAGGGAATTAGCGACCTTTAAACACTCCAATTTCCTTCTTTAAATTCTTCCCATGTGTCTGGGGCAGACTTCACTACACCTCTTATTTCAGCAATTTACCAGGCAATCATTGCAGAATAGTTGGTTAGATCTAAAGCAAAAAAATATTTCACAAAGTCTTCCAGTCCTGTCAAATGCAAATTCCAATTAGCACTCCGGACAAATGAAATAAAGAGAGCAAAGACTCTCCCACAGCTAACACTTGTCCTGGCATCTTCGACTTTTCCTGGTGCTCGATGTACTTCCTCTGCAACCTTGCCAAATTCAGTGTATGGGTGCAGTTCATGTAGCACACAAGCTGTCACGGAGCCACATGTTTAACCAGGTCCCCTACGGTGGTATTCTCCAAGATTCAGATATTAGCTGGTATTCTTTGCTCCCCGCTAATGTCTAAAAATGATCAAGATCAAAGTAAAAACAAGGATTTTGTAATACATTTCTTTGGGATTGGGTAATGGGGTAGCACCCACCTCTCACGAGCATGCCCTGGTTGAGTGCGTGTGCCTGCACTCTTGGTTTGTGGTGACCTCTGTTGGTGGTTCTCAAGCACCAAGTCAGCCGAGTCTCTCACACAATCTGTATGTGAAGCAAACCAGACCTCTTCCGGTATATACAGACCACCAGGGGCCTATCCCAGTACCCCTCTGTTGGTATCTCTGTAGCCCTCCCTGGGTTCAGTCTTTAAATAGTCCCAGCCCAGGTATGGGGCTGTACCCTCAGGACACTATCTTCCTGCAGCTCTTCCTTGGCTCAGTCCTTACTCAGTCGCAGCAGCCAGCCAGGAGCCCCTTCTTGCATCCCCAAGCCCTGCCAGCAACTGATCTGCCCATGGTCCTTCTGCTCCTTCAGCCAGCCAGGAACACAGTTCCAGGCAGCAACTGACTGACTCTAGCCCTACAATTCCTTTTATGTGAGTCTGTGGGGCTCTGATTGGCTCAGTGCTCCCTGCAGCCTCCCTTATTGGCTGCTTCCCCACAACCATGCTAGGCCACTGGAGGACTTTCCTTCTTCTCCTCTCTGGGATGGGGTGTGGTAGGACCCTGTGACTTCCAGCAGGGAGCCTCTGGGCCTAGTACAACCCATCACCGTGATTGTAATTAATTATGTTATGTAATGTATGTATGTTATGTAACTATGTGCGTACTGTTTACAAAGGTATTCCATTAATTTCAGACTGGATGCTGACATCTTAAGCAGTACCTCATTAGAACTCTTTTGGCATTATAAACAAAGTTGATAATCAATACCACTGAACCACTTCTTTCCTAATGATACTGGCAAATCAAGTCAAAGCACTCCTTATATATATAGTAATCTGTAACATTAAAAAAATTAATCAGGTATCATGTTCTGAGCATGTTCTGTTAATCAACGGACACAATTTTACTTTGTGAGGGCTGCATGTTTGACATGCCTGTATTTAAAGTATAATTTTAAAAAGCTAATTTAAAACATTTTTCTCAAATACATAGCTACATAATTGTTCTAGGTTTACCTTGTTTGGTACCATTGTGTTTGTGGGAGAAAGGGCTTTTGAATGATACCCAATTTGTCCCATTTTTTATGATACTGTATTATCAAAATTTCCACCAACCAGAGGACCTGGAGGGAGGCGGGGGGAAGCAATTCCCCACCACACTGCAGAGGGTGACGCCATTGAAATTATGATTCTTTAAATTTTTACGAATCAAATACCCCTCCCTTACCTTTCTATGGTTAACTTGCACATGGAATACACATGCTCCCTGACTAAAAAATTAGTATGATTTCAGTGTTGTCTGTTGGTGTGGCAGAGATATGCTTATAGCTGGGTGAAATAAATATTTAAATCTATATGCTATCTAAGTTGTTAATTTAAAGAGTGAACACAAGGTCTCAGAAAGATGGGCTAGGGAACAGGCTTAAGACTCTAACAAGGCTGATTTGTGGTCTTGAATCCTGGGCTGAGGAAAATAAAAGTCCATATGGCTTAAGCCATCATGCAGGGTGAATGAGCAGAGGAGGAAGTCATGCTTAGGGGACTGAGCCTGAGGTCCCCAATACCAAAAACAGAGGTTAAGATAAACCTTACTCTGATAAGGTAAAAAGTTTTCTACAAATAAACATAACCTAATTCAAGGTAAATTCTGTTTGTTTATTTCAAGGGAACATGACAAAGACCCTGAGAGTTTCTTTAAAGTATTACTGAAACTTAAGGAGATGGACCTACCTTTTCATGTGTCTGTCCTTGGAGAGACCTTCACTGATGTCCCAGGTACCTTTTTGAATGATCTAATTCTTCAGGTGGCAGAAGCCAGACAATTCTAGAAGTTATGGGGTTGGTAAATTACATAGTAAAACAAAAAGATGCTGGTATGTTATAAAATCAAATTGTTATATTAAAAATATTTCAGCGCTCTTTGATATTGCTTGAGAGTATAAAGCCATTTATTTATGATATGTGTTCCATGTAATGCATTTATATGGATGTAAAATATATAGATGTAAGAGATTGGATAGTTCAGAGAATTATTAATGAGATACAGAGACTTTCAACTCTAGGTCACTGGTCTGAATTCTGCACTGACCAAAAGTCATTACTATTTATTTGGCCTATATGAAATAAGTGAAATGTGTCTTAGTTCACTTCCTAGTGGACAAGTGTTAACATCATAAAGACTACCATCATAATTGACACTAATTGTTGACATTATCAGCAGAAAGGACAAGACGTGGATGACAATGGAATTAAACTATCCTCTCACCCTAAGAGTGGTCCCTTCAAGTTATACTTAAGTCATATATTTATATATTTACATACATACAGAGAGAGAAAGTGACAGAGCATGTCAGATATTCAGCTGGTGTGAATTAATGTAACTATTGACTTCAGTGGAATTTTGCTAAGGATCTGCTGCTTAATATTCCTGTGCTGTCATTTGAAATGTCTGAAATACTGCTATTGTTGTTTGTTATAACTGATGTGTCAACTATGTGCTTGAGCCTTACCAGGAACTTTTTGTTGACTTGAACAAACATACCCCAAGTTTACTGCAATTTTTTTTTCTATTTCTGGGTCAATTGCTCTATATACTGTTTAACCTCTGACCAAGTTTTTGTTCTCCACATCCTTAGCTAATAGAATTGTGACCTTGCGGGATGCTTCTTGATATTTGTTGAAATTCAGCCCCATTGCCCACACGGTTTTACATTTTCTGCAATTGCCCTGCTTTAAGTGGTAATGGTTTTCTTCTTGGAGATTTTCAGGTAGAGGCACTAGACACTAATTTAGTTTAAATCTAGGGATCATTTACACCATGACCATGTCTTTATACCAATTCTATAATACCTTTGGTATAAAACTGGCATAGAGACTTGGGGCTATATTCAAAAAAGGATTTAGGCTCTACAGGGCCACTGTAGATGCCCAAATTCCAGAATCAGGCCCCACTGGGATTCAGAAAGCCCCTGCTCAGCTCCCCCCCGAATCCTGTTGGTGCCTAAACTCTCCTAATACCTAAATTTTTGCATTAAGAGTTCCCTAAGTGCCTATGTTTCTGCCTCTGAACATACGCACTGCAGCCCCATCTCAGGCATCTGGATGCCTATGTCCCAGAGCAATGCATGAACTGGGGGAAGATAGACATTTCTCCGTGTAACTTGTCAGTGTGTTCAGTAAGTATGTTCAGACCTCACCTACTGGACTGGGCCCCTACAGAGAAGCTCACACAAAATCCAAATCTCTCCTTGTGTGTAGTCCAGTGGTTACAGTGCTCTCTTGGGATGCGGTAGACTCCTGGTTCAGTTCCCTTCTTCACCTGTGGGGGAGAAGGGATTTGAACAGGGATCTGCCACCTTTATGGTGAGTGCCCTAGCCACTGGGCTATGGGATAGTCTGATGGGGGCTCCCTCCATCTCTCCTGTTGAAGTTGCTCCACTGTGGATAAATAATTTCAAAAGTAATTGGAGCAGAGGGAGTGGATCCTGGATCTTTTACCTCCCAGTTGAATGCTCTAACCTGCAGGCAGCAGAGTCATTTTCATGCTTGCTCTCTCTCTCTGACCCAACGATTCTTTCATTATTTATCCACATTGGAGCAGCTTAAACATTGGGCGAGAGAGAGAGCAAGCATGAGGATCCAGTCCTCCTACTCCAATTATTTTTTTAAATTATTTCACCACAGTGGAACACTTCAACTGGAGAGACTGACTGTCAGACTCTGCAGATCCATCAGAGGGAGCCTGGACTTAGGCACCTATTTCTGAGAGAGGGGCAGGGCTTACCACTTACCCCTCAGCTTGGCATCTCTCATTGGTTATCAGAGATGAGAAGGCGCCAGGTGTACTGACTTTTGTGAATCCCATTCTAAGGCACCTGTCTCTCCCCATTCATTGTATTGGGAGCCTACAAGTGCCAAAGTCAGACTTTGTGAATCCCAGTGATTTTTTAGGTGCCTACGTTTCTTTGTGAATGTATCCCTTGAGCAGAAATAGACTTCAAACACTCAGTGTGATGATCCTAACAGGAGCGTATGTAATATGCTGAGTAAGCGGTTATGCTGCCAGTGGCTGGCCCGCTTGCAGGCTAAAAGGCTACTACTGCCATCATCCTTAGAGGTAACAAAGATCATGGGTTCCATCCCCAATGATGAACCAAGGTGAGGCATTACGTTATATAGCTAATATATTTGAAATGCTACAAAAAGTGTCCAGTTTTGTGCTCTGACAATTAATGGAATGCAGTAAGGCATTTCAAAAGTATTAATCTGATTCATTAACATATGACTGATATCTAGGGTACTAATGTGACTCCTTTTCCCTAGTATTCAACCGTCTTTAATGTTTTTATCCTGACAACACTTCTGTGGGATAGGGAAGTGCCATTATTCCCACTTTACAGATGGGGAACTGATGCATAGTGAATAAATGATGTGTTCAAAGTCATACAGGAAGTCTGCAATGGAGCAGGGAATTGAACCAAGGTCTCCCAAGTCCCAGGGTAGCATTTTAACCACTGGACAATGCTTCCTGTCTATATAAGTGATGTTTTTTCTTAGCTTTCATATAAGGTCCAATCCAGCACCCATTGAAATCACTGAAAGACTCTCATTGGTTTGAGTGGGCACTGGATCAGGTCCATAGTGCACGCTTCCAACTGTCCCACAATAAAGACACTCTAATTTAAAACACTAAGTTTGCATCTCAGTGTAATCCTGATGCACTCTCATTTCACATCAGCATAAATCACCTTGGTGTGGCATATCTGTCTAGACAGATAATCTCCTGGAAAGGAACACTGCAGCACATTTAAACCAGCAACCACCAACCTCCCACTTCCAGTTACTCTTATGGCAGGATCCAGGTCACTGATCGTCAAAGGTGAAATGACATGCCTTTATGCAAATTCTACATAAGTGACCATCTTACACCCAAAATCAGTAACAGAATATAAATAAATATATACAATTTAAGCTAAGTAGTTAAAATCAGTACGACCCTGATCCTGAGTGTTCCCAGCTCCCCCACTGGAAGTTAAGGATATTAGCACTAAAGCTGGTCAGAAATTCTCTGACGGCACGTTTTCCCATCAGAGAATGCTGATTGATTGAAATTGAAATGTTTTGTGAAGACAGTTTGATTTCAGCAGCATATAGATGGAACCCAGTCTGGTCTCCATCAGAAATCTGCCTGCTTTCCTGCCAGCTCACCTGCCCAGCTCCTTAGCAACCCACCTGGCGACTTGCTAAGACCCCAAGTTTCCAGGCTCCTGGGTCCTTGGAAGCTTCTGTGGTGGGCTGACAGGGAGCCTGAAAACCCTGAGAGCCAGAACTCCAAAGCTCTGTGGCCCCTGGCGCAGCTGGGGTCCCAGGCTTCTGGCTCCTCTGCAAGCCAACAGGCAGGATAATGGGGAACTGGGAGCTGGTAGGCCCTGGGAGCACCGGCTCCCTAGCTACTAGGCTCATAGCTTCAGGGAAGCCACCAGGTGGATTACCCCAGACCCAGGGCTTTATTCTGTTTCACAAAGTCTTTCAAAATATTTGGTTTTCATGTCAAATTGAAATGAAAACACATTTCAAATTATCAAAATTCTATGTGAAATGGAATTACTTTTCTCCATACAGCTCTAATCAGCACATCTAAGAAGATGCTCAACACCTCCCAGAACCAGGACCTTGTTTTCTGTTGGTTAAGACAGGATTCTGTATTTGCCTTTGTTATAACTGGTAAAAATACTAACACCTAACGCTGTGTAAAATGCCTCTTTCTGTGTGCTTTTGACTTTAATAATCTCTTCAAAGTAGTAGGGGAGAAATGGAATGTGAAACAGAGATATTGTATTTAAAATAAAATTTAGGGTTAAGAACTACTGTGGAGAGCTTCTGGTTTATGTCTATCATGAAACAAATCATTAATCTTTAATATTTGCATATAATACTTTTCTGCACTTTGCTTCTTTTCCTGGCTTGTGAGGACAACTGTTCTGTATAAAGTTTTACACAATTCAAAAGAACTGGAGCTAATTCTGACTATACACAGCTTATGTTGGACATATTATACAAATAAACAGTAAGAATAATGAAACCCTATTTTGGGAGTATATGCAGTAAATTAAGTAGCTTTTTTAAACTAATGATGGGTGAACCTCAAAACATTGGTAGTTTGGCTCACATATAAACCTGCTTTGTATATTTTCACCTCTTGAGTCAGTAAAATTGGGCTTGAAACAATTGGTCTTAGAACAAGCTTATTTGTTAGATTTCTAGTATTTCCTGCTTCCTGTTCAACCAGAAATATCACAAGAATAGTCTTCTTTCTAGTATTCTGGCACTTCCTCCTCTGGCCCTAATAGGAAATTAATCTGGTCTAAAATAACTATGTGGACCACTGAAGTTGTTCGATTTCATTTGAGCATTAGGTGAAGATTGTTGGTCCCATTCTTCTGTGTTGGGTTGTTTGTTTTTTGCCCAGTTCTTCTTTTTATATTACTTTATGAAAGCCAGTTCTCCAAAGGCAAGTCTTCAACAGAGATGCTCACTTGTGCACTTAGCGACCTCTGGCACAGGAATTTGGAGCACTCTTCAGAGAGAAAGAAAAATTCAAAAGTTTTACTGTACAGCACAGAATTCTTCACTAGCCACATGAAGGCAGTGTGCCTTGCACTCTAGGTAAGACAGAAGGAGTATGACTTATCCTTCATAGAATCATAGAATTAGAAGGGACTGCAAGGGTCATCTAATCTAACGCCCTGCCAAGATGCAAGAATTGTTGTGTCTAAACTATCCAAGACAGATGGCTATCCAGCCTCCTTTTGAAAAATGTGGGTTATATTTTCCTGATGGCTCCAAGAGGAGTACTGGCTATTGTATCATTTATCTGCCTTTTTCAAGGTGAGTCTTTTCTTTGGTATTCTGTTAACTGTAACAGGGTCCACGACCCATCCCTCTTCCTGGGGCCCGCTTGCTGCCCCAGTAAGGCTGCAAGAGGCTTCAGGCTTGTGCAACCCATGTCTTTATTTATCTACAGTTATCCCATCACCAGTGTCTATCTATTTACAAGCTTTACAGGATTATTCAACCTCTTTTACAAGCAGTCAGCCTTCAGCTAGAAGGCCTTCGGTTCCCTCCCTCCCTCACTGACTGACTTCTCCCTGGCTGCCCCCTTGGCTTCTGGCTCCCTCCAAGCCTTTATAGCCCTTGGCTTGTCAGGCCAGCAGGTGTTGCCAATCCTCAGGCCAGCATCAGGCTTTTTCCATCAGCCCAAATCTGCTTCTCCTGATTGGAGCTGACTGGGCAGGGGCTAATTAGATGCTTTTGTACCAGCACCCTGCTACATAACCATTTTGTGTTAATTTTGTTTCACTCTCTCCACCAGTGGAATGAGGAACAGGACAAGCAGTTACACGGATATCTGGACCAATGACAGGTCTAAGGTGCAACCTCTAACAGCCCGCAGTTTTCTGTGTAGCTTCTGTCATTGATATTGAAGTGAACCATCATGGCTAGAAATACAGAAACTCTCATGAACCATAGTGATGGGAGCAATTTAGAAGAATCTAATGACATTCAAAGCTTGCAAAGCTCATCTTTTCCCCAAATATTTGAAAACGGGGGAAATAATAAGTATGGAGAATTCTTGTGGGGAAAGGGAAAACTGAATTTTTAAGTTGACTGTCTTACTTCTGGTGGTTTATATTTACCCATACTATTCACTTCGGATAAGTTTTTAAATTATGTCTAGGGTACATACAGCATATGGATAATTGTCCTTTCTTAAGCATTTTTATAAATCCAAACAAACAAATATAGAAACTGTTGTAGCCATCCTGGATAGAAATGGGTGCTATATATGACTCAAGAGCTAGAAAACTCACTTTCTGATGGCATACAGCACTTGGTTTTAGCTCTGATTGACTGACACATTGGATCTTAAAATCACTACATTATTATTATCAAAAAGAAAAATTATTTTAAATAATGTTCAGAGATTTTAAAGTGTGTCTGTTAAAATTGTTTCCTTTCCTGAGTTAGACTAATATAGGAGGAGGGGTGAAAAAAGTAGCACCAGATTCTAAGATATTTTTTCTGTAAAATATGTGACACATACAGAATATATGATGGTGTCCTGTGGAGACAAGTTTTATTGGCAGTCATTTTGGATGATGCTACGTATCTTATTTGTAGCTTCTTGTGATGAAGAGAATCACTAGCCAGTGTGCTGCCTTCTGGCTAAGAAGGGCATTGCAGGGTTTCATCCTCTGTAGTCCTGCTGACCAGATCCATCTATGGTCCCCTCTTGACTTGTGACTCTGCCCTCCACCCGTGTCACCTTTGTTCTCATTCCTTCTGGGGTAAACCAGGATTTTTACCCAATAGTCTTTCTGGCCTCTAGTGTCTGGAGTCTTCTGGCTAGTCCTCCCAGTGAGGCTGGAGGGGAACCCAGTACCTCCCTCTACTATGTGTTCCAGCTCAGGGACCTTTGTGGCAAGTGGTTACATTCTGTCTGGTCAGACCTCTTGCTTCTTCCTAGCCTACTTCCTCCAAAGTGTCCACCTTCTCCTCCAGGGGTTCATATTCTCAGCAAGAATCTGCCCTAGGTTCCAGCCCCTAGTCTCAGTATTCAAGGCACCAAAAGAGAAGAAAGTAAATTAACAGAAATAAGGAGTGGTTCCAGCTTCTCTGTCCTACCTGGATCCTCCAGCAGTCTGTATTATTGCTCGGTGTTCACAGTCAGTCCAGCATAGCTTGGTTTTCTACAGTGCTCCTTTCTGGGAGATGAGGGTCTACCTCTGCAGTCTGGGGCCTTATGAACTGAGCTTCTTCCTTTTGTAAGCTCTTCCTCCAAGATTGGCATGTGTCACAGGTGTGACAGGGTGGGGCTGCCTGAACCCAAAGCTGCTCTTTAACCCTTTCTTGCCTGGTTTCGGGGTTGTATACACACACTTCTACACATCATGAGTAATGCAGATCCTCCCAAATTCATGCCAATAAAACATAATATACCACACCTCATGTTTTTATTGTCTATCTATTCATTCATCCTCATATATAAATAGACTTTATATAAAGGGCAATGTGATGAAATATGATTCATCACAATGGATTTGAGGGGCCACATTCTCTGTGAATGTCATATGTGGGTCATCCCTAACAAGTGCCAATAAAACTTATGGCACATACTTTACTGAAAATTTATTTAGCGACTTTTTCAGGTGTTGTAAAGGAATTTAAAGGTATTGTATTTTATATCCTCTCGTTATAAGACTAAATTCCCTTAGTATCACAAGTTCTTACTTTACACGCTTTGGAGACAGAGGAAAATATAATTGATACATTTTATAGAATACCTTAAAAAAGCCAAAATCCCACTATTGAGGAAGAAGGCCATACTAGTTAAAATAACAACCTGGTTTAGAGGCAATGAGGAAGCAGCCATACAAAATTTAAATATATATATATATATACATATAAAAATTTTGCATAGCCACTTCCTCATTGCCTCTAAACCAGGTTGTTTATATATAACAAATTGAATAAATGAGAGGTTGATAGGAATGGATATAAATCAGAAGATAGGAATTGTAGAAAATTGATAAGGGAAGCAAAGAGACACAAGGAGAAATCTATGGCCAACAGAGTTAAAGCTAATAAGAAGGAATTTTTAAAATATGTCAGATACAAAAAGAATCCTGACAATGGTATTGGTCCATTAGTAGATGAAAATGGTAGAATTATCAATAATAATGCAGAAAAGACAGAGGTGTTCAATAAATATTTCTGTTCTGTATTTGGGGAAAAAACAGATAATACAATCTGAATATATGGTGATAACATTCTTTCCCTACCATGAGTATCTCTTTAGCATATTAAACAGAAGCTACTAAAGTTAGACTTTTTTTTTAAATCAGCAGGTCCAGATAACTTCCATCCAAGAGTTTTAAAAGAGGAGCTTGCTGGACCATAATGTTGCTTTTCAATAAGTCTTGGAGCACTGGAGAAGTTCCAGAAGACTGGAAGAAAGCTAATGTTGTGAGAATTTTAAAAAAGGGTAAACAGGATGACCTGGATAATTATAAATCTGTCATCCTGACATCAATCCCAGGCAAGATAATGGAGCAGTTGATATGGGACCATAGGTGCTAGAACTAGACATGCTGGGGGTACTGCTGTACCTCCTGGCCTGAAATGGTTTCCATCATATACAGGGTTTATACTTTGGTTCAATGGTTCTCAGCATCCCCATTATACAAATTGTTCCAGCACTTCTGTACAGGACTCGATTAATAAAGAATTAAAGGAGGGTAATGTAATTGATGCAAGTCAACATGGGTTTATGGAGAGTAGATCCTATCAAGCTAACTTGCAATATTTTTTTTGGTAAGATTACAAGTTAGTAAGTGTAATAGTAATAAAAGTAATAGTGTTGACATAATATACATAGACTTCTGTAAGGCATTTGACTTGGTACCACATGTCATTTTGATTAAAAAACTAGAACAATGTAAAATGAACATGACACACATTAAATGGATTAAAAACTAGCTAACTGATAGATCTCAAAATGTAATTGTAAATGGGGAATTGTCATCAAGCATGTGTGTTTGCAGTAGAATTCCTCGGGGATTGCTTCTTTGCCCTACGCTATTTAACATTTTCATCAGTGACCTGGAAGAAAACATAAATAATCACTGATAAAGTTTGCAGATAAAATGAAAATTTGGGAAGTGGCAAATAATGAAGAGGATAGGTCACTGATTCAGAGCCGTCTGGATCACTTGGTAAAATGGGCAGAAGTAAACAATATGTGCTTTAATATAGATAAATATAAGTGTATACATCTAGGAACAAAGAAAGTAGGCCATATTTACAGGATGGGGGACTTTATCCTGGGAAGCAGTGATTCTGAAAAAGATTGTGGTGGATAATCAGCTGAACGTGAGCTCCCAGTATGATGCTATGGCCAAAGATCTAAGGTGATCCTGGGATGCATACACAGGGACATCTCAAATAGAAGTAGAGGTTATTTTACCTTCATATTTGGTACTGGTGGCTGGAATACTGTGTCGAGTTCTGGTGCTCACAATTCAAGAAGGATGTTGCTAAATTGGAGAGGGTTCAGAGAAGAGCCACAAGAATGGTTAAACGTTTAGAAAACACACCTTATAGTGATAGGCTCAAAGAGTTCAATCTAAAAGAGAAGATTAAGGGGTGACTTGATTACAGTCTATAAGTATCTATATGAGGAACAAATATTTAATCAAGCAGAGAAAGATATAACGTGATCCAATGGCTGGAAGTTGAAGTTAGACAAATTCAGACTGGAAATAAAACATTTTTTTTAATGTTGAGAGTGATTAACCATGGGAACAGTTTACCAAAGGATCATGGTGGATTCTCCATCACTGACAATTTTTAAATCAAGATTGGATGTTTTTCTAAAAGACGTGTTGTAGGAATTATTTTGGGGAAATTCTATGGCATGAATTATACAGGAGGTCAGACTAGATTATCACAATGGTTCCTTCTAGCCTTGGAATATTTAAATGAATCGATGAGAATCTATGAATAAAAATCTAAATAATCACCCATTTCAGTGTACAATATTTCAGGACCGCCAGATCTAGAAGCAAGTGTTGTGTATCCCACTGGAAAGTTTGGGAATCCTTACTTTCCAAAGTTGATAAAACTCCCATTTCTAGAAGTTAAGGCAAACAAGATATTGGATCTTAAATCTATCAATGGGCCTCAGACTAATGTGCCTGGGAGGAGAATTCCACATTAGGAAAAAGGAGGAAACAGTAAGTTTTATGACTGGTGTTTGTTTTTTATTTATTTATTGGGGGGCACTGAAGATAAATGGGATGCTTTGTTTTAAAGCAACAGTGTGTACCCCAATTCTGACCAGAGGCTACACTGCGGAGCAGATTTCTTCATGCCCATCCAATCTTTGATCTCCATTTTGAGATACTAATAAGATCATGAATTAGTGATAAATAGCTGCCTGATCT
>NC_135582.1:23508553-23566053 GCF_965152235.1 Eretmochelys imbricata | reverse complement strand
TTTCAAACTCTAGGAATTATGATCTGAAAGGCGTATAGTATGTAGGAGTTATTGTTCAATTCCAGGAACCTCTGAGGAAATATATTCAGTTTTTACTGTGTAAAGGTAGAAAATTAGTATGTAAATAAGATCATCTGCAAATGAAAGAATAATTCCAAATCTTTTCCAACAAAGTATAGAAATATTGGATTCTAATTTTACTAATTCCTGATGCAGACAAAGGTTTTGGTAAGGGGATGTTGCATAGCCAACTGAAGACTCAGATTGCTTCTTGGCCTGCAACTATTACTGAAATGTCCATGGTTTCACTTTTTCTTTTATGATGAAAGAAAACGTTAAAATTCTACTTGTTTTGCTATCTTGATACAATATTTAAGAACTGAAAAATTATCAAGTAAATCGCATACTAGAAACATTTTCCCTTAATAAAAAAAATATAGTTGTAGACTTTGTACACTTTGAAATTTGTGTTAATGTTTAAAATGTTGCTTGAAAAAACATGAAATTACAATTGTTTAAAGTTTATTATGACAAAATTAGCTCTTAATACCTTGCTAAGTATTTGAGAGAAAATGTGTATCTTGGTCCTTCTAAGGTTAAGGACAGATTTAAAACAAAACTTTCTTTCTTTCCCCCCCAAAACTTAGCAGGACAAAAGGAAACAATTCTTTCTGAACCAGGTTAGGCGAATGTAATAAAATAAAAACAAAATGCACAGAAACACATTCAAATGCATTTGTTTTGTCATTATAAATTTGAAAAAGTGATTGTTGACAAGACCAGGAAATAAGCTGAAGTTAAAAATAAAGTCCTCCTTTGGTCAGCATGTTGGATAAATTCAAAGACTCTCATAAAATAAACATATTTTAAAAAGTGCTTTGAATTTCACTGAGTAATTTCTGGCCAACAGAAATTACAGTTGTATCTTCAAAGTTTATTATATGTCAGATCAGTGATCATTATGCAGAAGGAATAAGTTAAATACTCAGTACTTTAACCTGTTCAGTTACCAAAATGCAAATATAAACATGATAATTTCTCTTTAGATTTGCTATTTAATAACTTTCTGACATTCTTCTGCAATTATAAAATATTTAGGTTTGATATTATGGAAGGTTATGTAAATTATTCCTCAAGAAAACAACAGTATAAACCACTAAATGCTTTGGCAAAAGGTTCTTGACAGTATTTATTAAAATAATACAAATTTTGTGTCCTGAATCACATGATCTGAAGCATGTGTATAGAATTAAGATGTCCCAACATCTTGGCACTTTTCTTAGACAATGTTTAAGTGTAACGTTTGAATTCCTATAGTTTAAGAACAAAACACTTTATGTCAGGTAATTGTTATTGCATGAATATCCTTGTTTTTCTGCAGCATTATTAAGAAAAGCTGTCCATACTTCACCATGTTGTTACATGTGTCTGTCTGCTGATTATAAAATGTGTTAAACAGTATTTAAAAAACAAAAAAATGCAGAGCCGCGCTTTGATTTATTCAGTGAACAAAACATATGCTCGCTGTTCTGTTCTATGTAATTCATATGATCAATAAAATTATCTTTAAAAAGAGCAACTTTGGCAGTTAGAAGGATTATACTGCTGAACAGGGAAAATGATTTACTTCTGCTTTATGCAGTCAACTTCAATGCTGTTGAACCAAAAGGTGTTTTTTGGCTCACTGATGTATTGTTAATGTATTTGTTTATTATTTTTAATCTTTAGGATAGAAGCTGTATATTGTGGTTGCTATCCACTATGTCCTAACGCTTTGGTGTATCCAGAAATATTTCCAGGTAGCTGCTTTAATGCACATTCTTTTTGTTGAAATTTAATACATGATTCATGTAAAGTTTGAGAATAAACTTAAGCAAAAGCAATTGTTTATTTGGCAAGCCAACATGTTAGTGTTAAGGAAAATTTTATGTGTTTTAATACATTAGACTAAGTTTATATTTACCATCTGTTCTTTCAAGATAACACAAAAGCAAGTTTTGAAATAGCATTCTTCATTGTTAGCATACACAACCCATAATGATACATTTTTATAAAAAGGTCAGTGCTGCTGCAATGGCTTGCAGATTTTTTTAATGATATACAGAGAGAAAAATAGAGGCCTGAAAATCACACCAAATTATTTAAACAATTTAATACTTAATAATATGCAACTGTGGTACAGGATACACACTAATATAGTACCAGTTCTTTGAAAAAATCTCATCACTAAATGTATCACATATGCATTGTGTTACATTAGAATAATGTATTTTAATCACCCAAAGGAGATGTCTAAACAGCACAACTACACAGTCTTATTTAGCATTAAACATCCTTGTGAGCTGAGGTAACCTTATAAAATCATGCTTAAATAATGTAAAACACGAGGCGGCACAGAGCAATATGCATTTTTAATTAGTAAAGTGACTAATATCGAGTGTGTGCTTTGAGGTTTTTGTTTCATTAAAAATGTATCTGTTTTTCCTGCAGCTGAATATCTGTATTCTACACCTGAACAGCTTTTTAAAAGGCTTCAGAATTTCTGCAAGAGACCAGATATTGTAAGGAAACATCTCTATAAGGTAGGTGTTCAGAATAGTTTTACAGGATATAACGCCATATTGAAGTACAAAGAAAAAAACTTAAAAAAACAACAACATTTAATTAACATACTAATGTTTAAAGGAAACATGCTAGGGAGGGATATTAGTTGTTACACTAACAAGGATTAATTAAACTAGATGCCAGTTGTATTAACCTAGGCCTTATGAAATACATACACTTAATGCATGCTACATGCTTTTTAAAAAATTTATTGTTTTCTAAAATGACTGTCCTTTACATTTGGACCCAAGAGGCTTATAAAAATGAACCTGGATTAATGTAACTCATTAGTTTAAAAGGAAAGTAAAAGAAAGATCCTACAATTATATTAATGAGGATAAACCTACCTTACTATCATAATTTAATCTGCAGTCTTCAAGAAGTCAAGGTGAATGACATCAGGTAAGTTCCTTTTGCCCCTCTTGGAATTATTTTGGCAATTATTGTGAATATTTAACTCTTTGTACTAAAAGTTTAAACGAAGTAAAAGTTAACTCTTAATGTGCATATAATTTCTTATATGAAGAATTGAGAAGAAAGTTTACTGAAAGCATCATTTACTAATATTTATCCTACCATTATTCTTTACAATTATTTCTTTAAAGAAATAAAAGTTTAAATTGTTGGAATGACCAATAAAATTCTGATCCATTAGTCTATGCTAAACTTGCTTTCAGATTTTTAAGATGCATTTGTATGCCACTGTAGTAATTAAACTTTTCTTTAGTTACGTGTTTGTAGATCATGTACTGATTTTTACATTATTTCACTAATAACCTATTATCACATGGTGATGTTTTCATAACATAGCTATTATTTTTACATGTGCTAATGTGAAAATTTACAACATTGAGTGCTAAATTAGGGTTCTTAGAAGCTTCAAGTGCCCCAGGGACCGGCGCAAGGCACATTGCCTGAGCATAATAAAGGCATAACACGTAGCATTTTAAAAAGCATCTAGGTCAGTTAGGAGCCTGAGACCTATTGAAAGTCAATGGGACTTAGGCTCTTAAGTCACATAAGCACTTTTAAAAGTTTCCCCAACATCTTTAGAGGTCTGGAGGAGCATGGATAGAGGTGGCCCTTATGATACCTGTTCAACAAGGTTAGAAAGTGCTCTCTTTTTCTCTGTAGCCACCCCAGCATGGAGGTAGTAGACCTGCCAAGTAAACCTCTCCTAACCTGGGCCACTAATACTACCAGCAGCACTCATCCCCCGTATCCCCATGCTCCTTCCACTGTGAACCAGAAAATGCCTGGCCTCTCAACGCAGTCATCACCTGCCCCCTCCCTCCTTTAGCACACCCGTGCAGGAGGAGGTATAATTTAGTCCTGAATGTACGTTTGACTTATTTTGTGACCTAAAAATAGACATTTACATAATGATACATCAAAAGAAGATGTTGTTTCTGCAGGAAACAGTTAAACTTCAAGTAAAAAAGGAGAGAACCAAAAATGCAATTTAACACCCAATTTCAAGCTCATTATCTTTCATTGTCTATTAACTTGGCAATGGTTCAGAAGGTAGCTCATAATAGTTTAAAATGCTGACTGAACACTTCCAGTATTCAGCATTACTTCTTGAGTCAGTACTATACATGGAGACTTCAAAGAGAAAACAGTCCTTAAACGTTTACCTTGACATTTCCCAATTTTTTGCGTTCAGTTAGCAGTTTTCTTTCACATGGATCTACCTTATGCGTATGGATTCCTAGCTCCTGCATGAAGGGAATGCTAGGATGCTGAAAACAGAAATAGTGGCAGAACCAACATTGATACTAAAAGGGTATGATATCAAGCTATTGCACAGAGTGGGATGTGTACACAGCCCCATAAGCAAAATGCTTCATTTGCGTCCAGTGCCTCCTTTTGAAAAAACACTCCTTGGTGAATGAGTTATAAGTAAAGTGCCACCACAGAAATGGAGCAGTTTATCACATCACTTCAAGTTGCAGATTATTAACCCTGCAACTGAGTGTTTGCATGTTTTAAGCATTTGTAGTAGTTTTTGAAACAAGTAGCACTGGAAAGACTGGGAAAAAATCATTTTAGAATTACAAAAGTAGAGCTTGATCCAAAGTCTGTGACAGTCAGTAAAAAAGATTCCCTTTGACTTTAATGGGCTTTGGATCAGGCTCTGAGAATGTGAATAAAGTTCTTCCCTTTTGCACATTGACCCAAATATACAAGAATTGTTTATTTTGCAAATAAACTACCATTAAAAGGTTCTGAAAGAATGTCCACTTAGAAATGTGTTGTAAATTAAATACTTCTTAAGACACTTTAAACTAGCAGTAAACAATACCTCAGCAGTGAACTCATCTGGGGCATACACATGCTTATTCACAGATATTAGTTGCTTTACATTTAGGAGTCCATATACAGAATGTACAGTAGGGATACAGGAAAAGTGGGAAAAGAGATCTGATATGGCAACTTGCTCCTTTTTTCTTCTTTCATAACCTTTTCTGGCATGCTCCATTACTAGAAGTTCAAACTACAGCTGTCTGTTCCTACAAAGACATAAAAACTCTATAAAAGCAAAAAGAATATTTTTCCTTTACATTTTAGACATTCTGTCTCATAAGTCTTGAAATAGAAATAAGCCTTTGCTTACATTTTCTGCTCATTTTTGTTGCCATTGTATTATTAGGAGTATTGAAAGTAGTCAAATACATTGCTGCATTATTCTGTCGATTTTATGCAGTGCTTGTGCCAACTTATAAAGTTAGAGGCAAAGGAAGATAGATGATACATGTTACAAAAAAGGCAATCAACTTAAAAAATTTAGGACACCAAAGGCTGTGTTCTGAATAAGTCTTGGGTGCACTGTGAAGTATAAAGTGAAGCCAAGTACCTCTGAACGCCCAAGCAAAGCTGATATCTACCAGAACACAAGGCCTGGAGTGTCACTATTTGTGTTAATGGAAGTTCAAACAAGTAGTCTCCCTCCCCTCCTCCCCCCTGCCCTCCAATCCCATGAAAGCGAACAAGCTAGCACAATAGACTGTAACAGTTAACTGTATATTACATAAATACATATTTATAGTATTTTAAAAACATACATAAGTAGTGTAAGTACCTAATAAGGACTTTTCATGGTACACACTGTTTACCCTTTATACTTTAATGGCATTGAAAGCTCATTTCAACTTGAATGCTCCATCCCACAATTGATTAACAGATGAAGAGGGGATAGTTATCACACAGAATCATTTGTTAACAATTATTTGCTCTGCTCTAGTTTTATTTAGCTAAAAGTTGGTCTTTGTTTTTTTTGTATTCTAAGCCAGTACAGTCTCAGTCAGAACTAAACAAATAACAATGGCACATCAGCTCCCAATGCCAGCTTAATGAGCTAGGCTTTCTATCAACTTCAGCTCATACAGGCAAAATCATTCATATATCAGTTTAATTGAGAGCTGAATTTGGCCAGTTTTCTGATATTACTATTATTATTTCTGTAACACCACAAGAGTACATTACATGTGTATGAAAAGATACATTACCTGATTTGTATCTCATTTACA
Source organism: Eretmochelys imbricata (assembly GCF_965152235.1). Classification (NCBI taxonomy): domain Eukaryota; kingdom Metazoa; phylum Chordata; order Testudines; family Cheloniidae; genus Eretmochelys; species Eretmochelys imbricata. The sequence goes on along the minus strand of NC_135582.1, from coordinate 23,559,919 downwards.
CCAGTTTAAATCAGGAGTACCTCCACTGAAGTCAGTGACATTACACTGGTGTGAAACAAGTTTAAGTAAGTAATATCCCAGTCAGGCCTACTTCCCCTGCCCTGAGTAATTTACAGTCTAAGGGCTCAATCATGCTATTTAGTAGAACTAATCGGAAAAAATTCTGATGAATCATTTTTAGTCAGGATTTGCCAATTAATCGAAAATGAACTGGTTTTTGGAAATGGTTTGATTTTGACAAACTTCTGATGGACCACAGAACCTCAAAGCTTGGGAGCTTGCACTTGCAGGGTTTCCAGGTTCCCAATTCCCTTTCAACCTCTCATGCAAGCTACCAAGAATACAGGGCTTCCTGGGCTTCCAGGCCCATCGGCTCTGGCAGCCCGCTAGCCTGGCTGATAAGGAGCTGGAGACACTGCAAGCCCTGGAAGCTGCTGAATAGAAACTGGCATGACATGATTCTTGTCAGTTTTACTGCTGCCCAGTGGTGACACTGGTCGGCCTCTTGTTAACTTGACACCAAGAGTCTGTTCAGTTTTAATACTGCTATTCAGTGATGGGCAGCAGTTAAACTGGCAAGAATCATATCAGCAGCTGCCAGGGCTTCCAGGGTCCCTACCTGGGCTGCAGCCTGCCAGGCAGACAGCCAGGGATCCTTATGAGCATATATTGTTTCTAGAATGAAATATTTAATGATTTCAGTTCTATGAAAATTTCGGAGGTTTTTTTCTCTTTGTCCCAATTCAAGGCAGAAAAAATTATGGAAATCTCAAAACCTTTCCTGGGTTGGGAAAACCATTTCCCATCCAGCTCTCCTAATTAGGCATAACTAGGTTTTGCAGGCTGAGCGGGCTTAGAGGGAGTGCCAGGAGGCATTCTGAGTTCCTTGGTGCACAAAAACCAGTCACACACCTGCACTGAGTGCAACATAACCTGCCCTCACCACTGCACAGCTGGCTAATTTCATTGCTATGAGCATGGTGTGGGCTGTTCCTGCTCTTTTTGGGGTGTCATGCATCCAAGAATAATAGCACAGGAGAGCAGAGACTTGCGGTTCTATGCAGCTCTTATATAGGTCATGCAAGAGCATGGGGAAGCTTTACTCCTGAATCATTCCTCCCCTCCCCCAGGAAAAAATAAATTGCTCGCCCACATAAAGGTGAAGGGGAAACTGTCCCGTTATGAACATAGGGACTTCAATATTGGACCAGATCTATGGTCCATCTAGTCCAGTATCCTGTCTTCAAAGCATCCAGCACTGGAGGCCTGAGAAGGTCTAAGAACCCTGCCACAGGCAGATGTGGAATAATCTACACGTGACATTCCCACCCAAGGTGTCATACTAATCTCTAGTAGTTAGAGATTTGCTTAAACCCTGGAGCATGAGGTTTTATGTCCCTTCCCAAAACTGTAATTTACTATTATAATTCTGGATATTACTGTTATCTGAATAATCATCCAATCGCTCTTGACTCTTGCTACATCCTATGGTGATGAGTTCCACAGTATAAGGATACGTTGAGTAAAAAAGTATTTTCTTTTATTAGTTTTGAATTTTCCCACCTCTCAATTAAATTGAATGTCCTCTCGTTTTTGTGTTGTGAGACAGGGACAATAAACGCTCCCAATCTCACTTCTCTATGCCATTCATTATATATATATATATATATATATATATATATATATATGTATACACATCATGTCCACTCTTATTTGTCTCCTTTCTAAGGTAAATAATGCCAATCTTTTCAATCCTTTTTGAAATGGGATGACCAGTACTACACACAGTATTCCAGATGAGACCATATTATCAGTTAATATAATGGCATTACAACATGTTCTGTATTATTTTCCATACCATTCTTCATGCATCCAAATATCTTGTTTACTTTTTTGACCATAGCTGAAGATTCAGAGGTCTTTAATGAGCTGTCTGCAGTGTTCACCACATCCTTTTTCCTGAGCTGATAAAGTTAATTTAGAACCCTGTGAGGTGTATGTGTAGTTCAAATAATTCTATCTCGTGCACTACTTTGCATTTTGCAATAATGAACTTCATCTACCATCATGTTGTCCATTCACCTAGCCTGGTTAAATCCCTCTGTAGTTCCTCATAGTCTTCTAATTAATTTTGTGTCATCTGCAAATTTTGCTACCTCACTACTCACCACCTTCATAAGATTAATAAAGAAATAATAAGTGCTAACTAACATCAGACCTAATATGGAACTTTGAGAAAACCCAGTGTTATCCTTTGCTGTGACAAAAATTGACCTTTTGTCTCGTGTCTCTTAGCCATTTTTTGATCCATGACCACACTTTGCCTCTGACCCCATGATGAATTAGTTTTTTTAGTAACTTTTTGTGAGCAGCTTGTCTAAGTCTAAGTAAATTACAGCTACTTGGTTCTCCTTTTTCCATTACTTTAATGTCACATTCAAAGAATTCTAATAGATTGGTGAGAGATGATTTGTCTTTAGTTTCTCAGTTACTTAGATGTTCCATTGTGTTCCTTGTTAGAAATATACAAACAAGCAGGGGAAGGAGAGTGACACAGTCATGTCATTTGGATTGTTTAGGATAGACATTCTACTTTTTGATTCCAGGTGGTTTTATTTATTATCTGTGATATTGTTATTCTGATTTAAAAGTATTTCATGTTGTAACAATAGCAGGGAACAGATGATGCATCAGCCTGCACCCTAAAATTGATTATTGAAACGTTAAAATTAATGAGGAAAGAATTACAGGCCATGCTGGTTTGTGCACTGGAAGATGTCTGGTGTACTTCGCAGATGGCTTAAGGCAGCTAGCCTCATGCCTCAAAATGCATCCAAGTCACAGACCCACTATCTGAGCACTTGTTTCCAAAGGCATTTGATGTATTTGAATGTTGAGTTCCAAAGGTAATTACTGCATTGGTCAAGTTTCTCCTCCTAGATTCTTCTCGACCTAATTGTTACTTTAAAAAAAGAGGACAAGGTGGTTTACAGGGTTTGAACTGAGCCAGTTCAAAGTGGTTTAGTGAACTGTTTTTTTCTTGAATGTTTGTATATTGTTCTTCCAATGTCAGCTTTCCTATTAAATAAACTCTAGTTCTTATAGTTGCAAAGATAATCTTAAAAATGTTAATGGAGCATAAACTGATGCAGCGCTGTCTACCTGAATCTGCAGATATCCTGAAGTAGTAGCTCTGAGAAAAGGGTGAACTGGGCCTCTTAATTTGAATGAAATGTTAACTCTGAAGTCTAATGATGACAGTTTAAATGGCAATTTTAATTATTTAATTGCTGATAAAATCATACAAGAAAAAAGAGAGTACACTGTGTTATGGAAAATTACTCTTCTGCTAGTGAAATCTTGTTTTCATGCCTCCAGTGGGGGGAGTTTGTTTTGTGGGTGGAGCTTGGAAGTGTACCAATTCTTCCTGTACCCCCTTCCCCTCCAACTCAGCTATTGGTGGTTTAGAAACTTTTGGTTGACTCATATTCCACTCCTTTGCATAACAACCAGTGAGGGCCTTTGCAGTTTTACAAACAAACAAAACCACACAAATACTCAGTGGTGTAATGGTACTGGCTTATCAGAACACCATAAAATCTAAACACACTTCCACTGATGTACACACAATGGAGAAGGACATTATAATTTATTTGTATCCTACAGCAGGTTGTTATGAAATAAAGGCCAAAAAATCAGGACTAGTCTGGTAAAATCAGGACTAGTATGCACATTACAGCTACTCAATCCTGTCAATTTTACTTCAAAAAATATTTAAATTGAGTTCAGGGCATGTGAAAAATGATAGATTAAAAATGCTGGAGACTGAAGTCTTCCATCCACAGAACTGATAGTAATACAGCACACCGTAAACGTCCATATAATGCCCCCGCCATAGTCTTCCCTGTCTAAAGGTGGGAGAGATAGTTTGGTCTTCCTGCCCATTCAGTCCTTGGCAGCATCTCTGCTGAGACTGCCAACCACACTTACAGTTGTTTGTTGGCATGAATACTTGTCTAATAGCAAATAAACTGAGGCTGCCAAATAATTTCCTGTAGATCATTTAAAAAAAAAAAATCAGTAACTGAGTCACTACTGACCTGGATCAGATTTGAACCAGTGGCTGAGGCGAAGAGCAGGCATCATATCCCTTCCTTAGTCTTCTGAACTTTCCAGCCCCTTTCACATTATTTAATAGAAAGTGAGTGTTAAAAATAAGCATATTTGTAAACCAAGTTGTGCTAAACCTCATAATTGCACCATTCTTAAACCAAACTGCACAGTTCCTAATTTTGGTAGAGTGATGCTTCACCTGTGACTGTCCCTTTAAAAGTGAAATTTGTTTCTGAGGAGAGGAAATGAAATCATCACTTAAGCATCTTCTGGTTTTGTTCTGATTTAAAAATTTCTCGGTCAGACATGACGCCCCCGAAGCGCAGCAACGTGCTGATATCAGGTGAGGTCTTTGCAGCAAACAGCACTTGTTTACAAAAATGATCCATCCTGGGATTGGGAGTCTAATACTTTGATCCAATCAGAGTACAGGATTTTCTGACCCTGGTTTACAGTAGTATTTATGCTATCTGCACTACTTCCGAATCTACCTCCGAAGAAATGAAATAATGCTATGTTAATCAAGCATTCATGTTGTTTTCTTCACACTAGGGACAGCTTTTCTGTGTTTTAGCAGCTCATGTTCCTTCATTTGAATCCTTTTCTTTTTCTCATAGGGTGAGATGGATCAGTTTTCTTGGGCAGCACTACGTGGTAAATTCAGGTCTCTGCTCACAACAGAACCTAGGGAAGATTTGTGACAGATGGGGCTAAGTCACAAACTTGCAGCCTAAGGCAGAATCTGTAGAACTTTCCAGAGTGTGCCCATATTTACCTGATCAGAGAGAAAAGAAAATCTGCAGAGGAAGCTGAGCCTGGCTGCTTGTCATAGCTGACACAGAGCCATCTGCCACAAACCTGTGGCGGCTTCAGATCTCCAATCCCTGCCACCACCCCAACTCAAATTAAATACAGATTCCTAGAGACGTTATGATGGTTACACATGTCCTCGGCATCACATGCAGGAGACGGTTCAAAAAAAATATGTGGCCTGTTGTATAACCGCACTCATGTATCCCATATGTGGTGCCACATTGAATTTCCGGTTGAATCTGTTTTTATCCTTTGTACTGGATGACATGGTGCCTGAATTCTTTCTTTTTGCCGACATGATGGCAGCCAAACTGCAGCTTCAAACACTCACACTTGGCTGAGTTTCTACCTAGGTTGCCAGGTTATCATTGGAGCCTTATTGTGTCCTCAAAGGGCCACAGGGCCTGAAAGGAGGATCAGAGTGCTACTGGACTAATTGGGCAGCCATCTACAAATTGTTTGTAGGCAAAGCACTTTTCTTTTTGCAAATTAATGACTCTCTGGCACAGGGTTTTTAAGTGAAGGTATTAATAAGGGGTCTGGCAGGTATTCCCATGATTCACAGTTACATTTGCATTTAATTAATCTTAAAGAAAGCTGCAAGATAAACAGCTGTAATTCAAACTAGCATGGGAAATATGCTACATGGTGCCATCTATCCGATAAAATGAAAGCTGAGACACTTGTTTTATTTCTCTCAAGGATGGAGAACAAACAGATAACTGTCAAAATACTTCCAATAAAAACCAATAGTTTTTATGTAACTGCAGTTCATCAAAAATCTTTGCATTCAGTTACAAATATAATCTTTTAAAGATAAATCACTTATGATTCTAAGCATTAAGCTGCTATGTTTGCTGATGTGAAATGTTTTGAAGATTTAGATTGTACAATAAATTTTTAATAAAGTGCTCACTGCAATTTTTAATTAACATATCTCATTCATGTATAAGTGTGTACATCCATCTGTATGCTTATCACTGTGCATATCCTTGTGACAGAATCAATGAATACAATTGTGTCTTTATCTGATGAATTTAGAATCTGTTTTGCAAATGATAATAAAATGTTATAACAACTCCAAGATTTTCAACTGTATTCTGGGAAGAAGCAAGAGGTAAACAGGAATTCTCGGTAATTCATTATGGTTAAAACTCTGCTAACACTGCTATCTCTTAATTGACAAATAAGCTTTAACTTCCCTCGTTTGGGGCAAGATAGCTACTCTTCCCCCACCTCCAAAAAAGCCTCTATCACCTGAATACTAATTGAGTTTTCTTCTTTAGGTTTGCCAGTGTTTCCCCCAGTTCCACAGTACACCCCAGTTCCTGCCATTCAGAGAGGAATGCACTGAGTAATATGTTTCCTTCTTAAACATTCTCTGTTATCCATACTTGTCAACTCTGAACTTACAACTCGGAAGTGGTAGTTAATCTATTTTGTTATACCATCAAGCAGTGTAGTGGTCTCAGATTTTACAGTGTGAGAGATACTGTACGCATACCAGTATTCCATGTATGCTTTTTGTTGATCAGGGAAATTATTACATGACATTCTGATTGGTCACTTGTAAACATTGTGAGGTTTTACTGATACTGAAGAAATGTAATTTTACAATAAGCATCTGTGCATGTATGTTTGCTTCTCCCTATTGGTACATACACTAAAATTACTGCAAACTTCAGCTTTAAACCGACCATTAGACATTTAATGCAACAGTTAAAGCTGTCATTTCATCCTGACAGTCAGTCTAGTTGTTGCTGCACATAAGTAATAATACTACTTTGCACTTGTATAGTACTTTTCATCTGAGTATCTCTGCAAATATTAAATGTCACAACATCCATGTGGAGGCAAATAAGTATTTTTTAGATGGAGAAATTGAGGCATGGTGTGGTTAAATTGCTTAAAATATCAGTGTCAGAACCATCAAAGGGATCTAGGAGTCCTGATTTCCTGCTCTGGCCCATAGGCAACAATCCCCTCACACATTGTTCTGACACCCTTGCTATCCCAAGGCATGGTATTGTGAGTTAAGAACATTGAGCCATATCCAAAAGCCCAGTAAAGGCAATGGAAAGACTCCTGTTGATTTCCGTGAGCTTTGGATCAAGTCCAAAGAGAGAAGCAGGCCTTAACTCTGGGTGGGTTTTTTGGTTTTTTTGGTTTTTGGTTCCATCGCTGTTAATTTAATGTAGTCTTTTGTATGTGATATTGTTTTATAAATGCATCTTTGAGAACTTAATTGATTCTCCACTACTGATGAAGAGTCATTGAAATTTCAGGGAGAAATAGAAGATTCTTTCTAACTGTTCAGAAATTTATATACTCCCATTGCTGTAGTAATGGAACACATTGAGGTACTTTCATGTAGGCCTTTTCTAGATTAGGAAAGTGGTCAAGTTTAGGTCAGACTTCACTAGCTGAACCTGACCTGAACTCAACCTTTTTCCCAGTTTAGTCAAAATTTTAGATGATGTCACAATTTCCCTAGAACCGGTAAGGTTGTTCTTTTGAAGGAAAGTGGAAGTCCCTGTTACTTTTCGAGGCACGTAAATTCTTAGAAATGTAGAACAGGAAGGGACCTCAAGAGGTCATCAATTCCAGCCCCCTGCGTTGAGTCACGATCAAGTAAGCCTAAACCACTCTGGCAGGCGTTTGTCCACCTTGTTCTTAAAAACCTCCAATGATGAGGATTCCACAAGCTCCCTTGGAAGCCCATTCCAGAGCTTAACTACCCTTATAGTTAGAAAGCTTTTCCTAATATCTGACCTAAACCTCCCTTGCTGCAGATTAAGCCCATTAATTCTTGTCCTACCTTCAGTCGACACAGAGACTAATTGATTTCTGCCCTCTTTATAACAGCTCTTAACACGTTTGAAGATGTTGTCAGGTTCCCCCTCAGTCTTTTCTCATGACTAAGCATGCCCAGTTTTTTTAACCTCATAGGTCAGGTTTTCTAAACCTTTTATCATTTTTGTTGCTCTCTTCTGAACTCTCTCCAATTTGTCCACCTTTACTTAAGCGTGGCGCCCAGAATTGGACACAGTACTCGAGCTGAGGCCTCACCAGTTCCAAGTAGAGAAAGATAATTATCTCCCATATCTTATATACAACACTCCTGTTAATACATTCAGAATGATATTAGCCTTTTTTGCAACTGCAGCACATTGTAGAATCAGATTATATTTTTGATCCACTATAACCTCCAGATCCTACCACCGAGCCAGTTATTGCTCATTTTGTAGCTGTTCATTGGATTTTTCCTTCCTAAGTGCATGTCAATGCACAACTTGAAATGCTTAGTCTGTGGACAGAATGTACCCAAAAAGTTTATATGTCAGCAGATAATTAGAGAGTGTTTGTGGATCTGCATGTGCTCATTTATTCTTCGCACTAATAGGATTTAGTATTTTTAAAGTCAAAGAGAACCTGTTATGGACTAATATCCTGATTCCCCTCCTAAGAGGAAAGACTTATCTACCCCATAAGGGTTCAATTTACACCCACTTACGTCTGCAGAGAAAACTTTTGTAAATAAGGGATTCGCTCCCTAGACACCAAGAAGAGCTATGGGGGGAGAGGCTTTCCTCCATGATTGCTTTAATTCATGGCTAGGTGCATAGGAGGCCCACTGATAGAGGATGCCTGAGAAATGTTTTGTATAATCAGCATATCTCCTAAGTGCACTAGGCCAACCCCCTTCCTGGGTAGCACCACCAGTGTTCTGGGCTATTCTGACCTGTGTCAGTCAGGCTTCCAGGCACAGTGGGTGGTATAAGGTTTGTGAGAGGCTTGAGCCAGTGCTTTTCCCCTCCATCTCCAAAGAAGAGGATTTCCACCACAAGAGGCCTGCAGCCTGGGTGCTGCTATAGTGTGAAACAATCACAAAATTGTGTTTGATGGTGTTCTTAGTAGTGTCTCAGGACCAAGGAAGAGCCAGCCATTCTGCACAAATTCTTCTAAAGCTTTTACTTTAAAAATGTTATAGATGCAAAATTTGGTTTTCAGTGCTGTAGTCCATACTCGCATGTGTAGCCTATATTTACTGGGCTACTCATGCAAGTAAGAGCTGTAGGATCAGCCCTTGCCGTTATTTATCTTGTATCTATTATTGGTTCATCTACATTGAAATAGGAACTGCGAGCTCTTTGATATAAATTATTAGTTTCACTGCAGGTCTAGTAATTGCCCTTTTGATCTTTGATGAAATGCTTTTCTGTAATGTCTTACACCAATGGCTCACCATAGATAGCTCTCTGCCACCTTCACCTGTAATACACTAGGGCTCTGAGCCTGCACTCCTTGCATATCCATTTAAGTTACTGCATATTTTGAGTGTTCTGGGAATGCAGGTTTGTTCCACAAGGAAATTATTTTTCCTTCTCCTGTCGAAGAAGAGAACGGCTCTGTTTACACAACGGAAATTTTTGCAAAATGTTCCCGCCATTGATAGCACCAGTTCAGCCTCATGTTGGTAGCATTGGGAGCCCTGGTACGGACATGCTGCCATCCATGTTTTATACCTTGTGTCCTCTGACCTTGCTCAAACCTGTAGTAAATGAGGATGCTGGATTTGTCTATACTGATACCAGTAGGCTGTGCATATAAAAGAACAACATTAAAGTAAAAGTCTGGAGCAAATTCTGCTTCTCCATTACACCTGTATAAATCTTCAAGGGGTATGCTCTGGAGTAACTGAGGACAGATGTTATCCCTCATTTATATTTTTAAAGGCAACAAATTTCCTTTGCTCAGATCAGTGCAGACATCAAGGAACACCTTAAATTGGAAAAATTCAAGGGGAATACTACTACCCTGTAATAGACTAAGCTCATTTTTACTAAAATACTTTAAAAATGCTTCAGTGTGTTAAACTAGGCTTCATCTTGAAATGAAATTTTTGCCACAGACTTATAAAGCTTTGCAAATAAGGTTTTATAATAGAAACGCTGTCAGAACGTTAATTATAGGGTAATAAATAGCAATGCTATATTATCCTCTGATATTTCCTTACACTCCTAGTGAATATGCACAGCTGTTGTTGAAAACTGGTAATCCAGTACTATATAACCATATTACATCTAGCACTTACAACACACCCTTCATGTAAGCAGCATCATAGAGCACTTAACAGGGAGAAGAAGAGAAAGCTGCTTCTAAGTAGAAGCCTTAACTGAACAAATGAGCTTTGAATTTTAACATAAGAATCCCAGTCAAACCAGAATTCTTGATCTTGCCAGGAGAGGCATTCCAAAGGCAAGGAGCATGCCAAATACGAAGTCTTTGCTCCAGCATCATGGAGGCAGTGCTTTAAAAGCCAGCATAACTTAACGATCAATCAGGACTAGACTGAGCAATAACATCACAACCGAAGGAGGCATAAAAGTTATACAAAGCGTTTGTAATATGGAGGAGGGAGTGGAATTTTAACAAGAAGAATTAAACTCTGGAAGAGCCCCTTTTCTTCTTGATGAACTGGGCTGGCTGTAAGAAACCAGAGAGACTTCCAGGGCCAAAAGGATGTAAGTGGGGGGTAGAGAAGGAAATCAAGGTTAAACAAGGCCAATCCGATCTAAAAATAATAGAAAGCGAGACCAGCCCCGCGGAAGTGCACGAGCCAGCTGCACTTCTGAACAGTGCCAGCGCGAAGGAGGGAACCAAGTGGGGGAGACGGGACTGGTTCCGCGCACAGATCGATGCTGTCACGCACAGCACATGCTGGAGCTGCCTTGGTTCTCGCAGGGCTCAGGGGCCGGAGCTTGGCACCCAGAAGATGGTGTGCTTTGCAAGAGATCCAGCAAAGGCGGAGGAACCAGGGCGGAAGGGAGGAAAAGATCCCCTGGCTGGGAAACGTACATGTTAGGAAGCGAAGGGCAGCAAAGACTGGTGCACTGGGGGGGCGGAGCCTGGCCCTGGGTTGCCCCCAGCCCTAAACGGGCGTAGGGTCGAGTTTCAGTGCGACCCAGAGAGTCCCGAATGTGGAACGCTCCCGGGCAGGTGCCAAGCGTTTGCACTGGAGAGGGACCTTCTGCGGTCTGCCCCCAGGGCCGCCCCACCAAGCAAGGCCTTAGCGTCCATCCACCCGCCACCTCCTTTTGGTTTCCGGGACAAACAGGCTGCAGGGTCTCCAACAACTTCCCGAGAGTGCAGGGCTGGGGGCCGCCGGGTCTTTACAACTGTCAGAGTTCCCAGCAAAATGCTGCTTGGACGTGCGAGCCTGACACTGAACGGGAAGAACAAAGCGGGCGGGGTGGGGGAGGTTGCAGCTGAGTTGTGAGCAAATCGGGCCGGGATCGTACACGCTGCACCGCCCCACACCTTCAGCGCCGCGTGCTCCTGGAGCCTCGGGTCCCCCACCCAGGCCAGAGCCCAGCCCGGGGGTCGGCGGCGGGGAGTACTAACAAAAGCAGCCGCGTGGAAGCAGCAGTGTCGTCTGAGGCTGCAGAGCGCTTGCTTCTTGGGAGCAGCCTCCCCCAACGTGTTCTCCTTTTGTCGCTCGCAGCTATGTTCTCTGGCTTTCACATCCACTTGGCTGTTCACACTGGAGCGCGAACGCTGTGATACTAGGCCAGGAAAATAGAAGCAGCAATAAAACAAAAATCAAAAAAGAGGAAGGGGGGCTGGACGGGCTCTAATGAATCGCTTCGCTTTAAACACTTAATTTAAAGCTTAAAACGCTTGGTGAGTGACGATGTGGGGAGGGGGGGGTAGAAGCAAAATATGCTCGAGTGGAGTATTAATAGTCTCCCGCCCCCCCACTCTTCTTTTTCCTTCCAAGAGGTTCCCCAGGCTCCTGGGTACATCAGCAAACTGTCCTCCTACGTGCTGGAGCGTGCAGCTGCAGCGCGGCCCCGGGCACACACCTACCCACAGCCACTATCCAATGCCTTTTACATTGACACAGATTCAAAACGAAGAAGGAGAGAGGGGACTTTCTGACCAGGCCGTGGGCTTCCTTGTGCAGCGCCCGTCCGCGGGCACAGGGCAAACGCGGGACAGGGGCTGTTTGCCTGTAATCCGTAATTAGGGATCCCACACTCACTGGCTAGCCCTTTGTGGCAAACGCCAAATATGCCACCGCATCTCCCAGCCCTGGAATAACCATATTTGTACCGGCGAGGGAGGAGGTGCGGGGACCTCTGGAGGCGGGAGCTGGAGCTTGCTTTCAGTGGGTAGTTGGGGTTTTTTTTTTTTTGGGGGGGGGGGCGACATTTAATTGATGACCCGTGCAACTTTTAACCCTTTGATTATCCCAGGGAGAAGCAGAAAGAGATGGAAGTCAATGAGGCGTGTTCTGTTTCTCCCCAAAGTTTCCATTGCGGTTCTCCACCCACCCCGAGCTATCCTCACGGCTCTTCTTAATTTCTCACCGACGTGTCGTTTAAAAGAAAAGTTATTTGCTCGGCTAAGGCTGGGCTCTGCATACGTTACTGCTGCTGACTTTCTCTCCTCTGTCCGTGGCGGGGGGCATCCCCCCCCCCCAAAAAAAAGGAACAAGAGGGACCAGTGAAAGGGATGCGGCAAGCGAGCGGATCTGTTAGTTTCCCGGGAACGCTGGCTCATGCTCTCCGGCACAGCTGCCAGGAGCAGCGCTGGCTCTCTCGGCACGCTCCGACAGCGCCCAGTCCCCTCCCCGCCCTCGCGTCCTGGCCGGCACAGATCCGGCTGCTGGCCCGGCCTGGGAGTCGCGTCTAATAAATCCCTCCGAACGGGGGCAAAGGCGCGGGGGCTGTGCAGGGGAAAGAGAGAGAAGACACCGGTAGTTTGGGCTGGGGGGAGGGGGGGGGAAAAGAGGAGAGAGCAGTGGCAATGAGGCGAGGGGGTAGCAGCTGAAGTCCTGTAGCAGTGCCGCTCTCCCATACGGCTGTGTGCAGCCATCCCTGCTCTAGTTAGTTATCGCTCTGTTTTATTGGGTCTTAAGCTCCCTCTTTTTGTCCTTCCCGGCTCTGCACCTCTGGGATCCCTTTGCTAGCAGGTTCGTGTGTATTTCCCCACCCACCCCTTTTGGCTGCAGCATTTTTTGATGCAGATCTCCATCCCAGGCAAAGCGAGCCCAAGGAAGGTGTAATCCGTATTAACCATGCACGCACGAAAGGCTGCAGCTTTCCCTGCTGCAGAAACACTGGGGGCACAGGCAAGGAAAAAATCTGACATTTAGTAACACTTTCTTCTCTTACCTAGCCCCAGAAGGGGACCCAAGGTGAGGATTTATGCATTGTCGGGTTTTAGGGGGGGGGGGGCTGAGGTGCGATCCCCAGCGAAAACAACGCTTGCTTTGCTAGATTTTGTCGTTGATTTTTGATCGGAAACTTTGTTCCCTTAAAAAGCCCCACGTGCTGTAGAAAGAATGTTAACAGCAGAAGATGTGTTGTCCTTTGGCAAGTGCGTCGTTACTAGCTCAGAGGAAAATATTTACTAATGTCCTTGTACACCATTTATAAATAAATGACCAACAAAGCCAACAATAATAGCAGCAAAATCACTGCTTCCCGGGATCGCTTTCCCCCCGGTGTTTAGTGGCTATGCAGTGTTATGAAGTTTAGGTCCAGGAGTGGTTTGTATTTGACTTTTCCCTATGTGATGGCCATGCTTGTGTCAGCCTGGTTTGTTGGCGTGCTGCAAGGCTAGCCAGTAACCGGGCAGAGCAGTGACTGCGTATTCGGATTGCAATCCTGGCCCTAGTGAAGTCCGTGGGAGTTTTGCTGTTGACTTATATCGGGGCAGGTTCACACTGTATGTTTCAGAGCTGTTTTTACACTCAGGCAGGATAGATCTGTTGGCCTTTTTCCTTAGCCCAATACTGTATCATTCACATTTCCCAGGGCGTTAGCAAAGTGTGGTTTCCCTGTGACAAGGTGTTGGTGTCTGCATAAAAAGGGAGAGTTGAAGATCAAATTAAGGAGAGTGGGAGGGATCCTTGGAAAGGGCTTAACCTTTAGCGCTTTGAAGGCAAAACAAGGCAATTCATTGGAAAGACATGTCTGTAAACAATGATAATTAGCCTTTTTCAAAATCATAATACTGATTAAAATCTCTGATTAATTATTTATTCATCACAGAACCTCTTTGTAGACCTGGGAATACTGATTGAAAACTAAGTGCCTCCTAGATTTTGTATTGCAAGCAGGAAAGAAGTATAAAAAGGGGCTAAGAGGGGCATGAAAGAGGAATCTAAGCAAACGGAATTATTTCAAGATCTGTTACTTTCTTCTTCTTTTCCTGTCAATAATACATCTCCCCCACCCCCACCCCCTGCACAATTTTGCTATTATGAAAGTGTTTCTTGTACTAAATGCAGGTGTTAGACTAAATTCAGTTGGTACTAAAATTGCAAACACACTTTCGCTCCTAGGAAACCAATTGAAGACGTACTTCTTTTAACTCCATAACAGCAGGTTAGGCAGTAAATGCACACTGATGGTCAACTAGCCAATTATGGTATAAATATCCCTTGTTTACAGAGAGGTGTTAAATGAGCCTTTAGAGTACAAAGGATCAGACTGTCTAAGCTACAATTTGTGTTTCATCCCATTATGTCTCCCCTAAAATGGCCCATGCCACTGTTGGTAATGTGCACACGGAACATGCTTTTCTCTGTTGATGTTAGTTTACTTTATTTCAATGCACACTGTTGTTTACTTTTTAAAATTTAAATAAATGTCAGCATTGTATAATTTCCATGTTAACAAAGCGGTGAGCAAAATCCCTTGTATGTTTATAAAATATTATTGTTTAATTCACATAGTTTAGGAATTCCAAATGTTGAGAATAGGAAGGAGGCCAAATACCATCTGTTTATAGCTATGATGCATCGTCATATGTGGACTTAAAAAAAAAAAAAAAAAAGCTTGGTCCACCATGCCACTATTTTATTTGTTCAGAATATGGTGTGGAGTTGAAATCGCTGGCTGTCATTTGCAAGATTCTCCAGAGTGGTTTAAATTTAAACAGGAAGGGAGGAGAAGTGGCTTTCTGTGTCTGTCAAATTAATCAAACGGATTATCGCTCCACCACAACCAGTGCAAATGCTAGTTGTGTCACTTTTACCCAGCCTTTAATATCCTTGAATGTTGGTTTAGTCAGCTTTTTATAGACTCTGAGAAACAGCATGAGCAAGATTTTAAAAAGTGATGAACAACTTTGGATACCTCATTTTTGGGGTGTCAAATTTCATAGAGTCATATTCATATGATCGTATGATTTTAGGGCCAGAAGGAACCATTATGATAATCTAGTTTGACCTTCTGCACAGGCCAAAGAATCTCACCCAGTAATTTCTGCATCAAGATCATAGCTTCTGCTTGAGCTATATTGTGTCTTTTATAAAGATAAGCAATCTTGATTTAAAGACTTCAAGGGATGGAGAATCCACAATGCTTCTCTGTAAGTTGTTCGAGTGGATAACTACCTCACTATTAAAAATTTGCTCCTCATTTCTAATCTGAATTTATTTTGCTTCAGCTTCCAACCATTGGATCTCATGCCTTTTTCCTGTTAGATTAAAGGACTGTCTACTATCCAGAAATTCAAGCCGCCTTGAAAGGCTCTGTTTTTCCACAAGTGCTTAACTCACCCTCTGAAAGTCAGGCTCTTTTAGGATGTCTCAAGTTGGGCTCCCAAAATCACTAGTTACTTTTGAAATTTGAAGTACAATATGAAACAAAACATGCATTAATAAGGCAGGGAAAGTGTGCTAGTTAATAATTAAGTATGCTACCAATATATTGCAAAAATACCTGTGAATATTAGTGGGTTTAGAACTCCACGTTAAAACCCTGTTAAAAATAGTATATGATCCAGCAAATGCCATGCCATTGAGTTGTCCATAACTTACATTCTAAATAAAAGGTAGTGTGTATACTTAACAACAAAGGGAGTATCCCTGAGTTAAGAAGATAAGAAGATTTTTGTTCCAAACCCCAATTAGTTAGTACGTCAAGCCTTATAGCTGTCTTTGTACCTTTAAGATCTGGAGAATCCCTAATAAATGTACTTAAACTTCCTAGTGAGGGCCAGTGTCGTGAATGCAGAGATTAGTGTTAGCATTACTGTGCTTTCTCAGTGCACCACAGCTGCACTTGATCCTGCTAGTGATAATGATGCTTGGAATTACTGAGGTGTCTGGATGTCACATATGGAGTCCTTTCCCCAAGGATGAGGAATAATAGCTGCACTCAGGTGGTATGGGGAGGGTAAGAACAGATTTGCAGTTGTGTCTGTGTCTGGTGCATGGTGACTCTCAGTTGTGCCAATTTATTAAATAGAAAGGTAGATTCAGAACCAGGGCTACATCTTCCTTACTCCTGCAGCAGGGGCAGTTGTACTAGGTTTGAAAAAGGGACAGATGTACAGGTGGGGGAAAAATACTATAGTCCTGTTCCAGCATTGACAGAATACAGCATCAAACATTCTGTGGCCAAATTCTTAGTAATTTTCATAATACCACATTTCAGGAGACTAGCTGAAATGCCTATAACTCTGTTGTTTGAACTTCTTAGTTTCTGCTGTTACATTTAAATTACAGCATCTTGAATTATTTAGCTACACCCAGTTTAAAAAGTTAAAGCTTCTTTTGCTACGGTGCACAGTACTGTGCTGATGTTTCTTATAGCTGATCGTGAGACTTCAAAAATCCTCTCCCTTATCATTGTGCCTCCTTCAAAATCAGTCGCTTAGGGTCCCTTTCTAGTAGGGCTGATTTTCCTGTTAATTACAAAGGGGAAATGCACAAAGCACCATTCTTAATTAACCATGGCAAAACAGTATCCATCAGTATAGGTTATTTGGTACATAACAGAGTATATGACTTGCTCATGCTGGCACATGTAAGTGCAAACATAAGTGGAAAACTAGGACAAAGGGTAAATTTTGACATGAAAGTTTGCATCAATTCATAAATGTACAGCTTATACAGTCCCAGCATGGAAAAAGGTGACTTTCCAGCTTCAGATATGCAGGCATGCATCCTTGTGGATAACTGGCATTCCAGGGCTTGTTATCCTGGATCTCTGAAGCTGTGACAGCTATCAAGGGTGTAGACTGACCAATGATAAGGCAGATATCTGTCCAGGAGGAATTGGATGGAATCTATTTATGTATCACTTCATTTTTACATGGTGGAGTAGTTTTATGAGATACACCGACAGAAACTGTTTTCTAAAGTTGGTAAATCCCATGTTCAATCCAGATTTGTTTCCATGCAGTTCTTGTACATTACATCACATGGCCAGTGGAGAGGGAATTGTATTTGGAATCTCCTGCAAGTACACAGATAAATTCTGCCCAGATGATGGTGGGTGAGCATATGCTTTCAATATTACTTTAAAGTTCATTTAAAGTAGCATCCAAAGTATATGTTCACCCACCCATTATTACATGTAACCTGCATACCAGTTTTGTCCTGCACAAGAGGTCATGTGGGCAAATATGTATAAATTAATTATTTTCAAATAGAACTTTTATAGTGTGGTCCGGAGGTAGAAATCCTTGAACTTTGGGGCTCCCCAACCCAGGAAAGGCCAGGGCCCCTGGCTGGGCAATAAGCCATCTCAGCTAAAGGGAAGATTAGCCTACTGCACTAGGATAAAATGAAAAAAAAAAAAAAGTGAAGGCATCTTCAGTTGAAGGGCAGTCTCATGTCCCTGACTGAATATTTCCTAGGAAACTTTGAACTGTGGCCCATGGTTACGGTATCTCATTCTGCCAATGTCAGATGCCATTGTCTTGAGTCTCAGTGAAATATTATACAGTGTGGGAGAGAGACTGTTGTTATTGTTATTGTATTATTATGTAGCTGTAATTCCAGTAATGCTTGCAATGTGCTAAGCACTATACAAGCATATAGTACCATAACCCTTCGTGATGCTTTACAGAGGTTAAGAGAGGCAAGGCATCTGCCTGAAAGATTACCGTCTGTATTTGGTGACTGTGAAATATGAGAAGGACAGGCAAAGGAAAAGGCTAAGGAAAATCAGGATGGGCTAACCCTAGGATTGTGAGTGATCAGGAGGACACTGGAATGATGGAGTTCTGTTTTGGAGGCAAGATGGGCAAATCATGTTTTGCTGTGTTCAATGGGGAAATGGCAGGGCAGCCATGAGGAGATATTGGAAAACTAAGAAGAGCTGCAGCCTAGACAAGGGAGGGTTACTGGTGTCAAATGGCTATGCACTGTAATTCACTATTTGTCTGCCCGGTTGTCAGTAACCCGAGAAGAAACTTCTTCCATATGGAGGAAGAAAAGCATGATGCAAGCTAACCAAGCACCCAGGTAGGGTGGGATCCCAGACTCTAGCCCTGAGAAGAATTAGTGACTACGTGGCTACATTAGTGACTACATAGACTTTGCCTACACTTGTGGTGGCATGTAGGGTACATGTAGCTACCCACCGCAGTGGAAGGCAGACTACATGCTCACTTCAATGAGTAGCTACAAGTGGCAATGCAAGGCCTGCACGGGGGAGGCAGTGGGGCTCTATGCTGCTAAACACAGCAGTGTAGATGTGGAAGGCGCTGCTTGGGCATGTAGAGAGCCATGTAGGGTATATACCCTGGGATTCAGGCATGTAGCACACCCTACTCTACTCATCTAAGCAGTGTCTCACTGTCTGCACTGCTGTTTATACCTGTGCAAGCTGGGCGTGCAGGTCTGTACGCTGCATGCCACCATAAGTGTAGAGCTACTCCTAGATGCAATCTGTCAGTTGATCTGTATTCCTCCTTGGGCCTCAGCACCTGTGGAGTCTTGCCAGGTCATGGAGCTCTAGTGGGCTTGGTGCTTCAGAAATGTCAGCACCCAGGACTGAGGCCTTAGACCAAGCAAATATGCATTATAGCCTGGAAAGATCCTTTCAATTTTTCCACATGGCACCCTCGTTATGGCTACACTAGTTTCTGTCAGAACAGAATTAGACAAAGCTAGTGAGAATTAAAGATGACGTATTCAATGAGATAAGATAAGAACATAGCCCCAAATACATCATATTAACTTTCAATGGCAAAGGGCCTGATCCTGCTCGGGGCTGAGCACCCACATCTCCTACTGCCTTAACTGCGCATGGAGGGGGGAGGTCATCCAATACCTTGTAGGCTCAAGGACATTTAACTATACTGTCATTTGGACTTTTAAGTGAAAGGAGGGAGGTTAATAAGCTTACTCTAGCATTTACAGAGATTCGAGGGGAGCTGACCTCTGACCTGCAGAGACCCAAGCTAGTTTAAGAATCTGCCTCTGAGAAAGCACCCAAGATTGTAGTGTCAGTGTGAGCTCCATGCTCTCTGGCACATCACCTTTAATGGCTGCTGTAGAAATGCTGGTAACAAAGAATTCATTTCTTTTGTTTCCATCTCCAGTTTTATAAAGGTCCAGGGTTGACAAAACTCCCTTCTGCAAGACAGTGGGCAGGAAAAAGCTTCAAACTGGGAACTGTTGAAAATGTAAAGTCTTAACCTAAAATACATAATCTTCCAATTTGTTTGCATTTAAGAGACAAATAAAGGAAGCTGGAGTTTCATGTCTCTGTGCTGGAATATGTTCTTTTTTCATCAGGCTTTCAGGTTTTCAGTGCCGTCCTGTGAAAATCCTATGATCAGCAAAACTCCTCATGTTGAAGTGTTTAGCTAACAGAACACACTGTATCAAACCCCGAAGATTTATGTACAGATTACTTTCCACATTTCAGAAAGTGCAATTCTTTGGAAAAATTTGGATAACGGTGGTGTGTCAATGCTATTAATAGATATGTCTAGCACCAAAGTGTGCAATATGATGAACAGCGTTGGCATCAACCACATACAGCGTGATCATATTATAATACTGTTTGATGCAATAGTATCTTTGATCAGTTACAAGTGACGAGTATCATATCACATCAAACAATATGATACAGTCTCATTGTATGGAATTATGGCTGCTGTCAATCAGCATGTGGCCTGCTCCTTAAAGTACCACCTTTGGGGAATGGAATAAAATGATAGCTACACATGCATTAATAAATAAGGTGTTGCATAAATTTCATACAGACCTGTTGAGATTTTGTTTTTCTTTGATAGCTATAACCATTTTTTTTTCATTTTAAACACTAACATGGCCAAGAGTTTACACAGTTTATGTGAAAGGCAAAGAAGGGCTCTGTATCCTTTTGGACAGTGTTTTCAAACCTTCTGACAAAAATGTATTACTTTAAGTTATGCATTGTACTTTGGGGCTAGCAACCTCAGTATATATTCACCTAACTTCTTTTTGCTGTGGCTTCAGAGCATCTCTTCTTCTAGCTTCTTGTTGCCCTCAGGAGGAGGAGGGTCTGGTTATTAAACGTACTTATGTTTAGTCTTGCAGTTTGGTGCACCTCATCTGATTACCCCTATTTGGACTTTGAGAGGGCACTCTTCAAACTACAGTCTCTTCTTTGGGGTTGATGTATTCACATTGATGGAGGGGCATTTACCTTTGAGATAAAAGATATGTTTGTAAATAATAGGATGGGTATGGTTTAGGTCACTGCCATTTTAGTACCAGTTTCATACATAGGCTGGTATAACACTGACCCTACACTTAATAGGACGAGGATGCAAATATAGTATCTGAATGATTAATTTTAAATGAAGGTATTTTCTTCTGCCTAAAAATGTTCGGTCATGTCCTGTTTTCAGTTACACTCATACACGTGCACTCATTTCAGTGGCATTGCAAAGTATATCTGGAGCTGTGGGGGAGAAGGCAGAATTTGGTCTGTTGCACTGTGTGCACCTAAGTGTTTGTAGTAGACAAAGAATCATACAATATCAGGCTTGGAAGGGACCTCAGGAGGTCATCTAGTCCAACCCCCTGCTCAAAGCAGGACCAATCTCCCATTTTTGTTCCAGATCCCTAAATGGCCCCCTCAAGGATTGAACTCACAACCCTGGGTTTAGCAGGCCAATGCTCAAACCACTGAGCTATCCCTCCCCCCCAAGACATGTTGATCATTTTCTGGTGGGACACTGCGTCAGCTGTTCAGAGAACAGAGGTGTGACAGTGAAAAGCCAAATTTCTGTTATTGTCAACAGCTGATTGAGATGTATAATGGTCTGCAGCTTCTTCCACCTTTGGAGGTGATCTCTCAGCCCTCCGAACTAAGTACTTGAATTGGAAACCTGAGAGGAAATCACTTTTGGGGGTTGGACTAGATGACCTCCTGAGGTCTCTTCCAACCCTAATCTTCTATGATTCTATGAAATCCTAAGTGTTACTGGAAACAGTGATGGTGGTTCAATGGATTGCACATTTCCCTCTGAGGATAACAGAATCAGTACCCCAAAATGAAGCTAGGGAGTGACTTGAGGAAGAATGGTTTTAGGGGACTGGGAATAAGGAGATCTGGGATTAAAGAAGTGTTTACTGTTGAATTTAAGAAGGTCCAGAGTATGAACTGACTGCTAGTTGGTTATGGTGAGGAACAACTTTCTAAATCACACTAGCTTCAGCGTTTCTGAAAACTGAATGAAAATTACTGACTAGATATTATAATTTTTAAAAGTACTGAAATAATTTTCTTCAAACTGTGATTGTACCTAATTGGAAGAACCTGAACTCTGAGGCACCCTTTACATTTTAGCATTTTTATAAGAATTTGCACTCCTTTAGAGTTGTCCATCTGAGAATTCCAAAATGCTTTTCAAATATTAAGTATGGCTCATAGCCCCAGCAAAGTAGGTAATTATCATTATCACCATTTTACAGATGGGAGTAGAATCCAGATCTCCTGACTCCCAGAGATCTACTTTTTCCACTGGGTCATTCTTCCACCCATTTAATTCTAAGCTTTGTAGCTTCCTTAACTATGACATCCATGTGCAAGTGGGTCTGATTGATTCAAAACTAAAAAGCATCAAATCTCTCATATTCTAGACTTTTTGAGGTCTGAGTTAATCTAAAGAGAGTAAGTTAAAAATAAGAAAAGAATCAATTTGCTGTCTTTCAAGATTCATAACTTCACATCTACTCAACAGATTTTCTTCAAACTTGGCTTGTTTCACAGATCTAATCAAGACTTCAGAATAAAATTTGAAGTTTATACATATCACTGTGTAATCTACTGTATGAATAGAATTAATTTGGTATCCATACCAGCTCAGGCTATGGTCTCATCTAAGCTAGGAAGGGTTGGGTATGGACAGTGTTTGGATGGGAGACCTCAACCAAACACTATGCTGTGGCATTGATTCACAGCAAAGTGTTAAGAGGCATAATGCTGTTGGAGATACTTTCTTTCAAATGAGAAGTCAGCAGTGAGGTTTGTCTTTTATGATTATTAGTGATCCCAGGGCACTTTTGCTAGAGTAATGGCATTATTCCTAGTACTGTGGCCAAAATGGTGATTACATTTAGCCTGTCTATGTTTCCCTTGCAGACTCATTTGGATACGGTATTCTTCATTGCCTACCAGAAGCTAATGTGCAGTATTGCTGTTAAAGATGGTGGCACTTAAGCAGAAGGCAAAGTGATTCCTGCATATGTAGAGTGTTAAGATCTTTGGAATGAAAGATGCCAGATATGAGGTATTCTTCTCACTTATTAACATCATATCCACTATTCTTGGTTATAAAAATAATACTGGACCATATCCTGTTATGTGCAGTTGTTGTACAGTAATTAAGGGGTTAGCCGCATTAGGTGGTATTGAGGGAGTAAGCATGGATCCCATTCCACCTAATATATGTTAAGTGCGGTGCCCACGGTCAGCTTTCTTTAACGTAAGTGTCAGACTTTTGTGTGATTTTATTATAAAGAAAACTGCCAAAAATTCACTTTGAGCCTTTAAACTGACTTTTAGGGTGTGCAACCCCTCTTCTGTAGCTGCATAATTTACCAAACCTTCGGGATGGATGTCAGTTCTTGAATGGCAAAACACCACTTCTAGCTAACTGTGTCCTTATATTACCCCATTGCTGCATACAAATGCTAACAAATTCATCCTCACAGCACTCCTATACGGTAGGGAAGCATTATTAACACCACTTTACAGACAGGAAACTGAGATGCAGAGCGACTAACAGCCTATTTCTGATACCCTCTGTGGGACTTCTTTTGGGGTAAGGTGCTACTCACAGGGAGAGAGGGTGTCAGAATGCAGCTCTAAGTGACTTGCCCAAGGTCCCAGGGAGCCTGTGCCATAGCTCTGAATTCAATCCGGCTCTCTTGAGCCCTCGTGCAGCGCTTTAACCGTGAGGCCACCCTGCATAAATCGCATGGATAACACAATTTACTATGCCCTTTCTTGTGTACACTGAGCACAAATTTGAAATGCTTGTGCAAATGACATCCAACATCAATGCATAACTCCCTCTCTCTTGGAGCTAGAGACCTCAATGAGTTAAAACTTGAAGAGCTGCTCAGGAAGGGGTCAGTTAATAATCTATATCTAAATCCCAGTCCCAGATTTTCTTTTTGAAACATGCTGCACAACTAACACTTTGACATTTTGGCAATATGATGGGGAAAAAAGCTGTGCCAGCTGACTGATGAGCACCCATCCTTTTTAATTAATTGGGTTGAAAAATGTCTTGTGTCAGTTTGAATTTAGGAGCTCATTCAGCTGTGTTTTTGTAGGATAAATATATAGAGATATATTTAACTGTATATTTGAACAACCCAGCATGAAACTCAATAAATGATAAAAATATGTTTGTATTAAAAATATATATACATAACATTTCTCACATATATATGGCCATTAAAGATATATAAAGTATTATATAAAGTATAACACAGAATGCTCTGTTGAACCATTCTTATGATTTATAAACTCATAGGCTATAACACACACACACACACACATGGCTGTACAGATGTGCTTTCTAGTTTTTAACAGAGTAATATATTTGGATTGTTCTTTAAATTCAATGAATTTATTTGTCTGCCTTCTCGTAATAGAATCAGTTTTGATATACCCTTTGTTCGTGCCGTTATAGGCTTCAATCTAAGGGTTCTTTGTATTAACTTTTTAAAGTTACATTACAAAGAGGTTTTAAGATTTCCCAACAGGCTTTTATTTAACCAGGGCTTTTGATCTCAAACCTGCTGGGGCCTAGTGAAATCCTTACCAATTCTGCAGTAACTCCTCACTATTGGAATTTGAAAAGACCCACCTGAAGGATTTAACTTGCTGTATGGCTTCAGCCATCCTTTAGATTGTTCTATTCATGCAGACAGTGAGGGGGTCTAGGGCACCCTTTGTGATCCTCTAAGTAGCCTAAGGTGCCCTTTGCATAAGTTGTACTCCTAAGGAAATAAAAATCAGGAGGACACAAACCTATATACCTTATTTCCTGCTATCTTTACTTAAAGAAGGAGCACAGGGAGTCTGTTTAACATCCTTTGCTACCTAAATACCTTTTGGACATGGTAACTCAATGAAAGAACTTTCATTGCATCCATTACCCTACTGCGGTGCATAGCAAATTAGATTTAAAAGGGTACTTTTTCCCTTACAGCTATTTCTATCATTTTCTTTAAAATTTCAATTTAGTGTCTCGTGACAGAATATTCCATAATGTACTTTAGAGCTGTATAACACCAATTAGGTTAACTGTGAACATTATTTCAAAAGAATTAGAGATATATTAAGTTATAGACAAACCATTGGGAAAAAGGTCAGGTTAGAAGTAGGGGGGAAAAAGAAGCTATGTGATAATGCTTAAAGCAGTGACATGAAGTGAATGCTCTTTTTTAAAAAAATCCCTACATTTTGCATAATGCACACTGAAGACATTTCTCTTCTTACTTTGTCTTCGTTATTTAGGAGGGAGTATCCATGTTGCCTTGTTGTTTTACATCTAAAGTGTCTCTGTGTAAGACCCACTGTGGAGTCGAACAGTTGTGCAGAAACATTATTTCCTCTAGCTTTGAGAAACAGCATAACATAAATACATGAAAGGCTCCTGTCTTTTTTTTATCTATAGTTTGTTACCTGATAGTCAGTATGCAGGCAAAAGACCAGTTAACAGAACAATCGTGAAAGAGTATAATAAACCATCAGCTATATTGTTCTTATGCTGCATTTTTGGGTACCTATTTTTATTAATTTCTCGAATGCACACTATACGACTGTTACTAGTATTCTGCATCAGTCTCCCAAAGTATTATAGAACAGATGAAGCATTCTTCTATTTAAATCTTTATCTTTTACATTTCAGCTTGCTGTTTATGTAAAATCTCTCCAAATGATGATGCAATAAAAACTAAACCTACCTTCTCTTTCACCTTCTCTTCTGTTTTTCTGAATTTCTAAGTATAAGATATTTAAGCCACCCATGTTATGTAGATTTGATCTAGAGGTATTTTATTTAGACGAATAAAATATCTTCTCTCTCATTTTTGGTTTTGTTTTGTTTTAAACTACATTTGCTAGAACTGTGCAAAGTTCAGCTATTTTGATTCGCAGAGATTTCTGGCAAATCTTGTTTTGTTTGCTTGAGGGCCCATGGGATCAAATCTCCATGAATTTTGAATGATCTAAAACTTCAGAGTTAAATTCAGCTAAAACTGGCTTCCATAAATCATCCACGGTCCAGCTGAAATTCAGTCTAGACCTTGTCTACACTTGGGATTTGCCAGGTACAGCTACTAAAGTGGCTGCATCATGCAAAAACTAGTGTAGAAGGGAAAGCTTCTATCTGAACCAGTGAAGCTCATCTGAAGTAAAATAGCAACTTTGCCTGAATACATTCGGGGTTTGCATTGGTGCAGTTATGCTAGTGACTGGCTACCCATGGCTGGAATTGGAACAAATCCTCTGTACAGATAAGACCTAAACGCAGCAGCCATTAACAGCCCTTGCCTCGGAGTTAGGTTTATAGCGGACTTGCAAGCAGGTAAGTGTTGCCTGGTTTGGGGTTTTAGTACACAGCTCTAGTATTCTCTAGCTTTGTGTTAGGATCTAGCTTACATAAAACATTTAGGGCTCCCAGTGTATTTCTCTTAATTTATACCTGCAGCTTCAATAGGAATTACATAGATAGAATACATAGAAAAATAGAAATAGAAACACTCACCTTTTTCTTTAATAATCTATTGAAATTAAAACCAAATGTGTACAATGAGATACTGCCACTATCCATAACACCCAGTCCTGTATCTATGTATAGAACTGATACAAAAAATTAATTTGAAAATGGCCTTTCAATTAAACAGAAAATTTCATTAAAAAGTCCATTTTTGGTTAAAAATAGGTTTTTATTAAAAAACCAGAAACTCGAATACTGAAAAACTCTGTTTAAAACAGATTTCACCCACCCCCGCCCAGCTTTTTGGGGGTTCTCACAAGCACCTGAAAAAAAGAAAAGAAAAATTTCATCAAAACCTTCACATTTTTATTTTTATCAATAATTTTCATAGTGGACAAGAATTCCAGTTAGCAGTACCCATGAGCTATGGTGATACTGTTCTAAGGATGTTATTAATTGGACTTTTGCATCACCAGACTTGAATTGCGTCCAATCTTGTGTCCAAACCTGGAGACCTCAGACTCAGTGTTTCAAATTGAACTCATTATTCCAAGCGATGTAAGCCACAAACCCCGGATCCTTATTCCAACTTTTTCAGGTTGGGGTGTGTGTGGTGGATTGAGGTTTCAATAGGGAACCATCTCTACATAGTACTAAAAAGACCAACTAAAAATGTAAAGCAGGGTGGGGAGGGAGTAATTATTTATCTCTACACCCTTACGTCATGATTGCATATGTGTATGTGGGGTTATGGAGACACATGCACACAGACACACAATGTAAAAAGGCACCTGTTCCCAAGGCTTTTATTCGCAGTATACATCCAAAAAACCCCTCCAGAAGTGCAATATTTGCATATCTCAAGAAGAGAAGAATACTTCTCTGGCTCAGATATGCCCTTCTCAGTACGTGGTATTCATTGCTGTATAATTTTAGAATATTACCAAAGGCCTGAACCTGATTTTCCGTACACACAATGACACCTTACTTTAGCCAAAGACGCAATCTCGTGGTCTGAGTGTACAGCTGGGAGCCACCAACTCTTGAAGACTATTCCCAGTTCTGATACTGCCTCCTGCTGTGACCTATGGTAAGTAACTTAACCTGTTGTCCTCAGTATCCCCAATAAAATGGGAGGCCTTAATACTTCTCTAGTGGGATAACAGTACTTAATACTTACCTAATTGGATGATAATATTTACCTACATACCTCACAGGGGTGTTGTAAGGATTAATTAGTTAATGTTTGTAAAGTGCTTTGGAGAAGGAAAGCGGCACATAGTGTAAGTGCTAAGTGTTATTATCAGAGGACAGCATCAAGATCTTAAAATGTATAATGACAGAATAAGAGATTAGAAATATTTTAAAATAAGGTGTGATTGTTAAAGGCAACACGAGATCATGGAATTAGTTTTTAGTGGTGATTTTTTTTAAAAGAAGTTGGGAAAAAGAAGGGAGTGCGAAATACTCTGAAGTTTTTTTATATGTGTCCAGACCTAAATGCTTGTTATGTGTCATTTAATAAATTACAAGGAAACTCCTCTGAATTTTTTAACCTATTCTCTTATCATTTACTTTGATCTCAGTGGCCAAATTGTATTTCTAAACACTAAAATTTCTATTTCAATCTGGACAAATAAATACATTAAAAATCCCTAGAAAATATAAGCCAGTTCTTTAAAGCCAGCATTATGGGCATGAATCTCCTTTCATTTCTAATTGGGTAAAAGAGGAATAACTGCACTGAAGTTAAAAGAGTTACACCAGTGTAAAACTGCTGTAAATAACAGCAGAATCAGGTGAGTCCCATATTTCTATGGGGTCTAAGATACCACCCTGTCAGCTGAATTTTTAAAAATGCTGCTTAAAATATATTAAACTTAGAAGTTTTACATATAGATACACAAAAATCGTCATGCTTTGTATTGGATACTGTTTGTGGAATGGTGATTCATAAAGAGGTCTATTAATACACAGGTCTGATATACTGTACACAGTATTTTTCCTTTCACATAGGCAAACTTTTGTAAGATTTTTGGTTTTAATTTCTTTGTTTGTTCTTTAATGGAACTTTTAGTCCAAGAAATCAACTTTATAGATATCAAAGCACACATTTTTATATTTTTGCCATTGCAAATATTCAGATCTTTTGCCCTCTGACATTAGAGAGAATTCCCACAAATTCCTGAAATCTGTTAAAATGAAAGGCAAAGTGCTTAAATTCGCATGTTGTACATTGGCTGTTCCTGTTAAAAAGGCACTGAATTTTCATTCAGGATCTGTGCAAGAAATTTGATATACTGCTAGGCTAAGCATCAGGATTTGGTTGGCTTTAGGACCAGTTCTTACATTTCTACATCAAGCAAACACAAGAATGGATTACACTTACAATAAAACCTACCCCAAAGCCTTGCTTATGGATATCATGTTATTCTGGAATGAAATAGAGAACATTCCTTGTAATCAAGGGTGAGTCAAGGAAAATGGCATGTAGGAGAGCAAGGCAGTCAAACAGAAAACTTGACCCAACACCAAACTCATTGTCAGTTTCACAGCTGCCTTAATGACCAATGAGACCTTAGGGGAAGCCAGCCAGGAAGTCAGGTGCTGTTGCTGGAAAGAATATGTTCCAGATTAATTGGCATTTGGTCCTTCAGCTGCTATGCAAACCCAGTGTGGGCCCGTGCGTGTTGGATCCAGTTTTGGACCACAGGAGGAGGGTGAAGTGAAGTATGACTGACATTGTCAACAGCAAGCTTATCAAGTTAGTGCTGATAATATATTTTGTATGATTGTAATAAATAGCTACTGCTTTGCAGTTGGACTGCTTCTGAGGGGAACTGGAGACAAAGAGGGGGGGCTTTTTGATAATTAGCTGCATATAGGCAGGCATAATTTACACACCTGCACACTTCGAAGTACAGTAATTTGCTAACCCCTTGATGATCAGTGTTAACATTTCCCAGGACAGAATATATTGCCAAAAATGAAGAGGACAGCAATTTCCAGTGTCTAGAGCTCCAAGGGTTAGGCTGGTGAAGGGAGGCAAAGGAGAGTGTGAAATTCAACTTATAGGGCTCAATTATCAGGTCAACTATCACAGCAGTAAGTGCACCTGGGGGTGGGCAAGGTGGCTTTATTACACCTGGCTGTCCTCTTCACCAGTCCTGGGGTTGCCCAGGAGATGGATTAGCTCTCAGCACAACTTGGAGATGTCTCAAGGCTGCTCTGAATTGAATGGACTTGTAATGGTGTGTTCCAGCCACACCCCCTCCCACTCCTGATATAGCAGTTCATGTCTCCTTCACTGGATCCAGGAGGGCACCTTGTAGTCAGATGCACTAACTTTACACCAGCCAGTGATTCCCTCCCACCAGTGCCACACATTTGTCTGGGAGTATAGTGGGAGGATCTGGTCAGTAAGTGGTTATTTTGGAGCTAATGGGAATAATATTTGTGTTTGGTGGGGACTGTAGTAGCCAGGCCCAGGAACTAGACTAGAAGCTGGCTGGGGAAACTGGTCCTGGGGGTAGCAGGAAGATTAAGCAGCTGGGAGATCAAAATGTTTGTTCAAAGGACAGTGGGAGAGTTTGGCATCTGGAAGGAAACGTTTGAGTATTTGAGGGGTGTTGTGAGAGAGTCTAGCAGCTCCAAAGGAGGCTCTGTGCATTGATCAGATGAGCTAGTGGGAGCGGCAGAGCAACGGAGGGGACTTGTGGAAATGTTGGGCTGCTGGAGGGAAACTGGGGAGTGTGCTGGGGCAGGATTTGGCATCTGGAATGGGTGCAGTTTGGATCCAGAAGCTTATTGAAGAAAGTTGTGTTATGAGTGTGTCTGACAGATTGGTGGAAGGGTAGTACCACTCTGAATGGGGGGAAGGGGACAGGTTAGGCAGTTAGGTCATGCTTTGCATCAGGGCCCTTACTGTGGTGAGGACTGTTCAATGTGAGTATACAGATTCTCTGTGCAGTTTTCTAAGGATTAAGAAGCTGAATGACAACCTTAATTATGAATGTCCCCGGTTTTGCTGTGTTAAATCTGACCTTTAATTTAATTGTAACCCCATCAGCTTCCTTGATATAACATTTCTATGTTCCTCAGACTTGCTATGGGAAGGGGAATCTTTACAGGTCTGCCGTTGACATCTGCTGAGACACTGAGATGACTTTCTCTACAGAACTGCATTTTCTGGTCTCCTTTCAGTAAGAATTCTTTAGCATGCTAAATGGGTCAAAAAGTGTAGCTAGTAATGTGCAGTATTCTTACTATGGAATATCTTGGCTATAGACTGAAATCATACCAGCTCCTGGGTGCCACCCCATTGCTAACCTTATATTGGGATTCAGCCCAGTCAGATTATGTGAATTAGAGAAAAGGGGAAGGATGGTGGAATGGTTAGGACAGTAGTTAGGCTTTGAGAGACCTGGCTTCAAGTTGTGCTCTGCGACGCACTTCCTGTGTGACCTTGGACAAGTCAGTTAGCCCCAATATACCTGAGTTCCTCATCTGTCTACCAGGGTTAATAGCCCTGCCCTACCTCACAGGGGTGTTGTGAGGATAGATACATTAAATATTATTAAGTGTTCAGATACTATGATGATGAGGGCCAAAACAGAAGCAGTAAATTAATGTGGAAGGCTGGGCTCAAATCCTAGTTTGGTGGGTCTCATTCTTGTTCCCATCACAGAAACTGTTTGTGAATGCTCCAGAAACAAATACCAATGTATAAAGCATTACCAGAAGAGACAGACATGTCCTCTATCCAGAGGAGCTTACAATCTAAAATCAGACAAGAGACAAATAGAAGCAGATGATAGTGTGTTGTGACTGGGAGCCATTGGTCTGGCAGAGCTGTATAGTGAAGCTTGCAGTGTGGTTACTTGCACTGCATCTGGCTCTTCACAATGCCATTAGTCTCACATTTTAACAAGTATTAAGTTAAATCTGAATTTCTAGTTAAAAAGAAACAATGGGATGTGTTGACACAGGTCTGCAACGATCCCTTCTTAAAAAGAAGGCAATGTTACTAAATTGGAGAGGTTTCAGAGTAGCAGCCGTGTTAGTCTGTATCCACAAAAAGAAAAGGAGTACTTGTGGCACCTTAGAGACTAACAAATTTATTTGAGCATAAGCTTTCGTGAGCTACAGCTCACTTCATCAGATGCATGCAGTGGAAAATACAGCGCGGAGATTTTATATACACTGATATCCCCATTGTATTTTCCACTGCATGCATCCGATGAAGTGAGCGGTAGCTCACGAAAGCTTATGCTCAAATAAATTTGTTAGTCTCTAAGGTGCCACAAGTACTCCTTTTCTTTAAACTGGAGAGATTATCTGACTTGCCCAAGATCACACAGGAAGCCTGTGGCAGAGACAGGAACTGAATCCCAATCTTCTGAGTGGCAGCACAATACCTTACCTACACGATCATATTTCTTCTTGTTTTAGCCTTAGTGGAACCAGTTAGACAAGTTGCCCCTGAGCTGCGAAGTGTTTGCACCCTGGCTTATTGAATGTGGATTTCCTTCTGATCCCTGTATAGTAATGTGGAAGTATAAAGCATAAGGGTGAAGTTTCCTAGTTAGATCTTCAGAAAATAGTTTTCCATTAACCATTACTTCACATTTTCCATTCCTTACCAAATGACTAAGTTTAAACAGTAAGCTCCTGCAGTAGAGGACACCTGTATTTGCTGGTCCCATTATGTGGCTATGCTGAAAAAGCTTTACAGCTGTCTAAATTAGCATAATTAAATCCATATCTATTAAAAAACCTCAATCACCTCTTTCCCCTTCACATGCAGATAGTTGCATTTGTCTAAGGTGCTAAGTAACAAAGGAACTTTTTAACAGTTGAAGACCTGGCTGAAAGGAAGAGTAATAGGATTTGTATATTGTCCCATGGTTCACCTTAACACTAGTGGAAATGATTAGTGGTAGCTGTTCTGCCTTAAGAAGTATGGCTGCATTTTGCATTTCAATTATGCTAGTACACAGGGCCGAGCATTAGAGATGTGCATTTTACAACGTGCCCCTACTTCTATTGCTTCTTTAGCCCCCATTAATGGGGGTAAACAAAGCCTGGCATTCTGCTTTGGTCTCTTCCCCACCCATTTCTTTTTGTTTTGTTTTATGTGGTGAAGCCCCAGTGACACCAGGATAGCAACAAGGCTGCACTGTGTGGTGCTAGCAAAGAGAATTCCTCCAGATGAAAACTGACATAGGGTTCAGGGGTTAATTTCTGGAACAGGCGCATTTGCATACAAATGAAAAATGATGGAATTTCTGTTCTCCTAAATTTTCAATGTCATCAGCATCAAACAGCAGTCAGTGCTCCCTTGCTGTTTGAAGAATATTCATTACTGTAGAAGAAGGGGCACCTTGTTTGGTATTAATCTCCTCTGCAGGTCAATGGCTTAATTTGCTAAACTTCATCTGAAGTGCTATTCACTTCCTGAGTTCTCTGCTATTCTCTGTTATTTTTCATAACATGTTCTCAGTACAATTTTATGTGTAAAAGGGTACACACATCTCCAGCAAAACAGAGAGAGAGGGAGAGAATGACATTTTTAAATTTTGTCTGTTTGTTTTTGATTTGCTTTCATTAAATTCCTAAACCACTTCGCACCATCCTGTGTTAGTTGTACCATATTTTGGTGTGTCTCACAATTCATAAACGTTTTTCAACGAAAATTGCTTACTTTAATGGGAAAACATTTTTTTCTTTCGAAAAGGATGCATAAAAGGATATCTGTTTTTTTTGTGCCACAAGGTTATAGGGTGTCAGGCTTCTAACAAAAGGTAACAAGTTACAAAGTGATTAATCCCCCAAATAAATTCTTTTAGACCTTGTCTCTGGAAATTCTCATCTGAAAATGCAGTCACTGAGGATGTACTTAGCACTTTAGTTTTCTATCTCTTACTTCCCTATCATCCTCTATGTGTGTCCGTAAAGACCCTGAGGATCCCATTTCCCCGGGTTTTGCCCTTCATGGCTCTCTTCGTTCTGTCTGAATAGGATTATATGGGACTTTTTTCAGAGCTTGCTAGTGTTACTCCTTAATTGGCCTGGTTCTCTTGGGCATGATTCTCAAACTGTGGTCTGTGAACCTCTGGTAGTCCACAGAATACTTGTTGTTGGTCCATGGAGAACTCAGTGGTCACTTGGTACTAGCTCTCCTCCTTGTTTTCAGCTACTAAAATACATTAGAAAACACCTAAAATACATTAAATTCTTTCCTAGTATTATTTTCTCTTGTAAGTAACTGCTGCTATAGCCACGGAGGTGTCATGTGAGTCCAAACAGAAGGGGAGATGGTTCATGAGATCATGAAAAAGTCTGAGTATGTTGGAACTCTTCTCCAAAATGTTGAGTATGTTGCCTCAGTGGGACCCCCACCTTCTGCTGGTGTAATAGAGAAGGGCCATGATTGGATCTCCTTTATTAACAAGAACACTAATACAACAACATCTCACCAGAGCAGCCCCAAAAGTACTACTTGAAGTAAAAGACAGTTTTAAGACAGATTTGCTCCTGAAGCGTTAGCCTGCATGTTGCATCCCTAATAGGATGCCATGAAGAAAAATGGTAGGGATTCCACTCTTCCCAATTCTGTCCTGGATCTGGAACATTCTATGCTCAGTGCATGTAGGGTGTCTTTGCACAGGAGCTCGGTGTTATTCAGTACCATTCACTCCTCAGGATAGGAAGGAACTTTAAGGCTCTAGTACTGTGGCATTCTACGATAACTTTAGAGTTTGCATATAACATTTATAACAAAAGCTCTAGTTAAGGACTTTCATTATAACCCCTTGATTTCACATGCTCATGGCTAGCTGAAAATTTCTGGCTGGAATTTTTCATTTGTTCCAGTCTCAAAGTGAATGTTTTTGGAAACTGTTTTTTTCAGTTGTAGAAAGGTGAAAACACCCAACATTTTACCTGTTTTAAGTCAATATGTAATATGGTTTTTTGCTCTCAAATAAGCCACAAATGTCAAAATTCATAATTTCAGACATCCACATGGGAGGCAGGGACCCTTGGTCTAGTCTCCCTGCCCCAATCATGCTTTCATTATTTATCTACAGTGGAACATCTTCAGCAGATTGAGAGCCTACCTCAGGCTGCCCAGTGGTTAGAATACTCCCCTGAGAGGACAAGAACAGGGCAGAGCGGGGGAAAATAGAATGTGGGTTTCACACATCCAGGGTGAGCGCTCTGACCACTGGTCTAACAGTTGTAGGGTGATCATTGGTGCCATCTCCTCTGGCCAGATTGTGAATGGAAACAGACCCGTTAGGCATCCTCTAAGCCAGTGGTGGGCAACCTGCGGCCCGTCAGGGTAATCTGCTGGTGGGCCACGAGACAGTTTGTTTACATTGGCTGTCCGTAGGCACAGCCACCCGCTACTCCCAGTGGCTGCGGTTCACCGTTCCTGGCCAATGGGAGCTGTGGGAAGTGGTGGCCAGCACGTTCTTGTGGCTCGCTCTGCTTCCCGCAGCCCCCAATGGCTGGGAACGGCAAACCACAGCCACTGGGAGCTGTGGGTGGCCGTGCCTGCGGAGGGTCAACGTAAACAAACTGTCTCATGGCCTGCCAGCAGCTTACCTTGACGGGCCGCAGGTTGCCCACCACTGCTCTAAGCACACCTACTGAATTAGGCCCCATATGCGATATAGATGGCCAAATGCCTGTCTTCTCCTGGTTTGGGGATCACTCTGGGGCTGAGGCACGAGACAGGTGTTTGGACACCTTGAGAGAGGCAGCAGTGAGCATGCCCAACAGCGCAAATGTAGGCACTGAGGAAACTTTTATCCTGAATAACTTAGGAACTGAGTTTAAGCACCTACAGGGTTTGACGGGAGTTTCGGGGATCACACTAGAGCCAAAATGGGGACTTAAGTGCCTAAAAGAGGGACTTAGATACCTAAGTTCTCTTTTGGATCCCAGCCTGTCTTTATATGTATTTGTACAGTATCCTGCACACTGGGGTTCCAGTTTTGAGTGAGGTCTCTGAGCACTATAACAATAATAAATAATGTCTAGTGGCAACTTGTGCTACTGTTGGGGGCTACATTATTAACTGCAGCATTAGCTTAGCATTGTAGATAATGGCCTAGACCCTCAGGTCCAGCTAAGTGTTACTCAACATAGGACTTCAGGAGGGGCAAAAGTGACTTAGTTCCACCTTTATTCCCCGTTATCCTGGAGTTGGCTGATGCAAGTTAGAGCCAGAGCACTCTGGCCATCCCCTCTATACTAGTTGGGGTGGCATAAAGATAGTTGTGCTGGCCCTCTGCCATTTGGGGATTTCCCTGCCCCAGGGCAATTCTTGGATAGCTGGATAAGCCAGCTTTGCAAAGCAGCTGCTTGGGGAACCAGAATCTGTCTCATTATCTACAGGGAATGTTTTTAGCATAAAAAAAACTTCCGCTGGAGACAGATTTGAATGCAGAAATATGTTCTGCTCTGAAATGTCTATGTGCCTGTGGAGCTGATAGGCTCCTCTCTGCTTAACTTTTCTCCTGTGGAGTTTACAGTTACTGCAAGAACAAATCATGGGGCTGACAGGTGAAGCTAAGAGAGCTTGTAAAGTCTGCATTCTCGAGAATTCCAGTTTAAAGAATGTGTAAGTTCCTCCAGCAAATAATACAAACCATATAAACTACCTATACCTAAAAGCACTGGACTTTTCATGATTTCCCCCTTTTGTGTGTGTGTGAAAGCAAAACCAAGAAAAGTACTCTAAAAACTAACATGAATATAATGTTAAGGTTACTAATTAAGGGCCAGATTCTGCCACTCTTACTCCCAATGAATATAGTTCATTTTATGAATATTGCTATTGACATCAGTGGGGCTATTCACAAAATAAGGTACTACTCATGAGTGTGGGCATCAGAATCTGGCACCAAATGCTCAAAAGATAGGGGTCAGATTCTTAGCTGGTGTAAATAGTTGTAACTCTGTTGAAATCAATGGAGCTATCCAGCTATCCTGATTTATGCCAGTGAGAATCAGGTCAAGAATAAGAAAAAGGTAAAGTTTTCATAGTTCTATTCATTTAGCCATAATACAAATGTATTGCTTTAGAAAGATGTATATTAGTATGCTAATGTTATGTTGCTAAATATCTATACCATGAAACATACAAGATATGCAATCTGGCCAAATTAGCATAACTTTGATAACCTTAACTTTAACATTGCCTGATTTCTGAGCTTTTAAATTTGAAAACCTAATGTTACACTGACATAAGTTTTTGTAATTTTATACATACTAGAGTTGATTTTTATCTTGGGTTTTACAGCACCTTAAGCAACAAGAGAAAAAGCACTCATCTGTTTATGATAAACTTATCAGAAATACTGCAAAGTTTTCACCAGCTAAGATATTTATACTGCTATGGTGGCTTGCTACAGGGTAATTCTGAGACAACAAACAGAATATTTCAAAGCCCAGATGTCCTGTTTAGACAAGGGGTTTTATATTGATTAGAATCTGCTTTCACCTAACATCATGTAGTAAATATCACAAAGACATAATTAGAAAATTTGGTACAATATTTAGTCCTAGTCCCTGTGTGCCAGAATTGTTTGACTACTGAGAAACTGGAGCTTGTTTGCATCCCAGTGTGTTGTGAAATGCAAACTTCAAAGAAAATATTATATCTCCCAACTCCAGCTCGTGAGTGTCTTGGAAGTATAATGCAGAAAGGCTTAACAATCCCTGCTGAGGAAAGGGCAATTTGACACTGAAACTACTGTTAAACCACCATTGAAACACTGGTAGGCAAAGAGTGCTTATTAGATAAATATAGCTAAAGTGTCTGTAGTCAGGGAGAGAAAATGCACCCAAGTCATTGGAAATATCCCAAAGCTGGACAAATGTTTATGTTTTGGATAGGATTTAAAAAAAAATACATACATCTACATGTTTTCTTCATAGATTTTCCATCAGACTGGTCCCTCCCCTCACCATTTCAAAATAAAATGTTTTAGATTCGCAAAACTTCTGGAAGCCAGAGTTTTGGATGGAAAGGATTTTTTCATCAAATTATCAGTGTCTGAATTTCATCACAATCTGTTCAGCTGTTTAGGTTGCAGGCAGGCGTAAAATATCGTCGTAAGTGTGTGATTGTACTTCTTATACATATTGAAAGGGCTCTTCTTAATCTCCTTGATGAGGAAAACTCTGTAAATTATATGCATCTGTAGTCTTAGTAGCATCTAGGGGTGGCCTAGAAGCAAACAGAGAGAAAGTTCAGAAATCTGGGGGGCAAATCAGACCTTTCTCACCTGTTAATGATCACAGAACTTTTAGCAGCCCATTCTCCCCATGATAACAGTTTTGGTTTTGGAATGACCACAGTGTTTTGCCTTAATATCTTTGGTAGGCCGTTAAACACATTTATGATTCCTGCAGTGGGAAAAAAGAAAAATATTTGCTGAAGACCGTTCTGAATATATTTTCTTTAATCGTCACTTATGCTTCTGTCTCATCTTCTGCACTGGGTTAAAAATAGTACCTTGGATTGACAGTTGTAACACCATTTAATGTATATATATTATTGCATATAAAAACCTGCATGAAAAGAATGTCAAGGACAAGACTGAAAGCAGCTATATAATTGGAACTCACAAATAAGACACGTGACCCAAATACCTAGATCCACAAGGATGCTGTAGGATAATACTATATCTATATAATACAGTATCTGGTTATTATTATTAAATAATAATGATATTTTGCACTTATATTCCATCTTTAGTATATAGAACATTTAATTTCTTTACTGTCATTAATTAGTTAATCATCCCAGAACCCTTGTGAGATAGCTACAGAACGTATTTTTATGTCCATTTTTGAAGATGAATAAATTTGCCCAATCTTGCATAGCAAGTCATAGGCAGAGTTGGGGACAGACCTGAGGGATGAAATCCCACTGACTTCAGTGTATCTCATCCTTGGAGTCAGGACTCAAAGTTCCCTACTCTAACTGTTGTATGTTGAACATTTGTTGACAGTTGCTGATGCCAAGTATTAGATTAGAGGCGCTTTTACAGTAGCATTAGAAATGCCTTTAAAGAGAGTTATAGGGAACCTCTGCCACAGAGGTATGGTAACGCTGATGTGCCACCATAGTTATGATTTTGTCAACATTTCCTTATAAACCTCTCTTTGCAGCAATTATATGGCAGCCATATTAAAAAAAATACTGTGATTGGAACTTGGCATACAGGGATCCAGGAGGGAAATTTTAGCTTTTGGAAATAATGGGTTCTGATCACATGGACAGGCATGACATGATATGCAAATATATTCTCCATATTGCACTGGAAAAATATAACCTGTGTCACCACTATATCATGGGACAGAGGAACAGAGATATGTGGGAAGAGGGACTCTCTGGTTTATGGAAATGAGGGGAAATACTTTATTATTTCCGGATATATCTTTTGATTAATGCTACTAAACTTGTACTGAATTCTTCTGATTTACAAGGTATCCTACCGTGCTGGGGAAATGGTATGGTGTTTTTTAGCATTCCCCATGCAGATCAGATCCTCGGCTGGTGTAAATCAGTGTAGCTCCATTGAAGTCCAGTGGAGTTCTGCTGGTCCTATATCATCTTTCCACAGAAGCTTTCAGCATTTGTTAACCATTTGGAGAGTGAATGAATGTTTGTTTTACTTTCAAAAGTCCATTTTGTCATACCGATCAAATTCCAGTGACAGCATGAACATAAATATCTTTAAATGTTTTCACCCAGGATATAGCTGGTTACTTTTTAGTGATTTTTAAATGTGGAATGCTTTATGCTATGCTCTATTCTCTTGGGCAGCAGTATGATGAAGGTGCTGGAATTCAGATATTTTAGTATCCTATCAATGTCTCAAGGCTATAGCAGCTGCCTTACCTTTAACCTAATAGTGACTCTTCATTATTAAGCTAAGTCAATGGACATCCCTAGTAATACTTTGTTACAGTCTCTAAATATTTCTCAGTGCATCGTCATTCATGAGTCATTTGAAAGCAGAGATGTCGGTTATTACAAATGCTTCCCAGCACTGTGTTCCAGAATATCTGATTTGGAACTTGATTCTTTATTTCTGAATTCAACTTGGAAATGATTAAAATGCCATAGTAACTTTGGCTGTCTGTAATGTTACTAATAACTAAACTCTAAATGTAAAGCAGCTTTGCAAGAGTACTCCAGTATCATGTTACAGAGAACAGACATCATAATAAAGGTACAGTAAATTTGAAGCAACTTCATTTACTTGAACCTACAGGTTAGGTACAGGAAGAAAAAAGAAAACTATTTGCTGTTTTTAGATGTGACATTTCAGTGGTGTACCAACAGAAAGAATTTTGCTTGCAGAATTCTGTGAGCAAAACACTTCTGAGAATGTATGTATACAATTGTTTAAAAAAACCCACAAGGTTACTGACACAGATGCCAATTTGGTAGGGCATATGGAACATTTACACTTGCCTTTTTCATTCTTTCTTGCTGCAGCTGGTACTGATTTAGTATGTGAAATTTTACTAGCAGGAGTGCTAATCAAGATGGAGATTCTGTGAAGATTTAGTCATTTATGTAGGGGAGAACTATGGATATCATTAAAAAGTAGGAGATCATCTATGGGAGGAACATTATCATTATCGACCTAATTTTTAAACTAAATAGAGAAAGAATGGTGCTGTAAGTATCACTTGAATAGCCGCAAAAGTACAAGTGTTTCCTTGTAATGTTCAAGCAATCTTACAGTCACTGAACAAAGTTTTGATGAGGGGAATTTTGAATCTACTCAGACTTTGGGAAGCTGAGAACAAACCAATGGTTATTGTTCTACCATTTTTCATAGCCAAGATGATGAGCTTTTTAACATTGAGCGGGTGCGAATCGAGATGGGATCAAACCAAAAACCTGGGTCCAAATCCCAGGCCTGGGTTTGGATCACAGTGATCAGTTCAAACCTAACTGTATAACATTTGGGAAAGCTCCAATACTTACCGAGCTTTTGAAGCCCAACGTTCATGAGTGTTCAAAACCAGGCTTTTTCTTAAATTCATTATGAAGCTAAGAAGTTCAAATCTTAGATACTGATTCAGGCCCATCTATGAAAATGGCAATGAAGATTATTTTCCATGAAGAAAGTACCAAATATACATTAATTGTCCAAAGAGGGGATTTTAAATTAAATTAAAAATCATTCTAGGGATTAGCTATCCTTTCCTGCCAAGATTATTTCAGTGCAGATAGCAACAGAATCGCTTCTGTATGTTAAATCTGTTGTACACATGGCTCAGTGGTAAGAAATACCTGAATAATAAAAACAGACAAACATCTCTAGCCTAAGGTAAGTAATGGTATAGTAGAAGTGGGTGAGTTTCATCCCCTGTGGAAGGCTGCCAGCTGACTGAGCCTTCAGCATCAAATTCAAGAAGAGGCATGATGGTGGCTTTGGAGTAGGCTGTGCCTCTTCCTTTACCTTTACCTCTTCCTTCCCCATGTAGGCAGAGAATTTCTTGACTACAGTGAGGACTTGGGAAAGGAGGAGGCTTAGTATGACATGCTGGGTGATAGATTGTTCTCTGAAATGCTTGGGGACTTCTATCACCAGTAAATAGATAAAAACCTGCCCGGAACTATAGTGAAATTACTCTCAACTTCTCAGGCATCAAGCTTCATATCTAGGCCTTTATGCATCTCTGCAGGCTACTACGCTTTGGTATAATAGCCACTGATTTCTGAGGCAAAGTATTGGGGAAAAAATGTCAGTTATTTCAAGAGTGCTAGGAAAAAGCCACACTGATTCTAGTTTCCAAGATTGTGCTGTCTACATCATGTCGGAGAAGTCAGCAATATTTCTCAATTCAATTTTTGTTAGATAGAAAACTATTTTTCTTTAGTTATCTAATTAACAAATTGAGTTCTGAGATTATGCCATCCTTCTGAATGGGGATGGTTGACGTTCAGAGACAGTGGGCATTTGGATAATTTCCTGACAGGTTTACTGTGCATAAATAAATACTGACAGGTTTCTGTGCATAGCATTTCTGGATTTCAACTGGACATTAGCTTGGATTTTCAAAGGAACTCAACTGAGTTAAGTGCCAAACTCCTTTTGACTTTCAATGGGATTTGGGAATCTAACTCCCTTGGGCTCATTTGAGAATATCAGCCTAGATCTTCACTGTGCTTAATTTGTAACAGAAGATGTGCTGGGGCTCAAGCAATTAGGTACCAGGGCACAAGTAACTTTTTAACTTTCATAAGT
This sequence comes from Eretmochelys imbricata, assembly GCF_965152235.1. Taxonomy (NCBI): domain Eukaryota; kingdom Metazoa; phylum Chordata; order Testudines; family Cheloniidae; genus Eretmochelys; species Eretmochelys imbricata. The sequence continues at coordinate 23,518,715 of NC_135582.1, read as the reverse complement.
GACGTGGCAAGCCCAGAGGTGCCAGGGCTATGAATTGCCAAGCCTAGAGGTGCCAGAGCTCAGCCCTGGCAAGCCCTGCCACAAATTAAACACTGGATCTTTCAGCAGCTATTAATAAAGGTTACCAGATTACCAACATTTGTCCCAGTTTCACTTCTTGTTCTTATCATTAATAAAAAACTAAAGACCAGTTTCAGAGATAGCAAGAACCAAACCGCTCACAAGTATTTTTAAAAGAGACATTGTGAACTTCATGGGACATAATTTAGCTCTCTTGTAGGATGAATAGATGAATCAACCTGCTAGTTCCAGGGACTCTAGGTATTTCAAACCTGATGCTTAGAGCACTGAAACTATCTCCTCCAGAAGCCTCAAGCTTTTAAATACCCATGTTTCAGTAGTGTAATTACAGCCCTGCTAACTACCAACAGTAGCTGCAGATAAGGGTAAAGGTTCTGATACTTGCTCATAACCAGGGAGGAGAAGTGTGAGATTTTCTCAGCCTGCCAGAAAAGAGGAAAGAGAGCAGTGTATAACTGAGAAATCTAAATACCTTTTGGTGACCTGGGACATTTATATCAGATGCTACCAGCAAAACACCAAAAAGAGGGGGAAGAACAACCCTTTATAGTCACCCTAAGCAATTCAGTAAAGTTTAAACCTTAATCATTGTCAAGCCATGAAACATTTTCTCTCAACCTCCAGATGTGGCATGGCAGTTTTATTTAAGTGTTACCAAAAATACTGTCCAGTTGCACCAGCTGCCACTCATGAGGCAAGGATGGGTGCCTGCAGGATGTCACTGCTCAAATGCTATTTTAAAAGGAAATGCTAGCTACATTGGGAAAGCACAAAGAAACAAAGTGCTTGGGTAGCCAAGAGGCTGTGGTAAAGGGAAAGGAGAATCGATACCTTTTCTGTGGCCTGAACAGAACATCTGAATTCTCTCCCTTGAGGGTTCTTGCCCTCCAAATGGTTTTTTAGTGCTCACAGATACAAAAGGGTTATGAAACATAAAGGAAAAGTCATCAAGTGGTCTGTCCATTTCACTGAATGAAATGGTGGCTGTAAAAAGCAAGCGTACAAGAAGTCACTATTCTGAATGGTTAACAGAATGAGCTCATCTGTGGACTGACGCTGGCATTTAAAGGTTAGTTTTCATCAAGTTCCCATGAAGCTTTTGGCAGCAGGTGACCTCAGTGACTATGATCTTGTCTCTCACATAATTTTCATAAAAAGCTATACTGCACCTTTATGAAACTGTTTACAGAAGAGCGAGGTGCGATCACAACTACACTGAGGGGTGTCATACTCACTTCACCACAGACATGTAGACCAGTGGTTAAATATTCGATTACATGTCAGTCACAGCACATTAGGCAATCTTCCAGTCTGCCAGCTTTGCCTTGCCCAGCTCCAAGCTAAGTGTCATCAGGAGACAAGTAGCACTCTGAATTAAAGGGTCTGAAAAAAGATTATACTGCAGTCAATCTGCAATGGGAGCTTTAGTTCCAATATAAAATGTTCCTTATTTTCAGTTCAGTGGGTTTATTTCTTTACTTCCTTGTACCTGGTGTAGTTATTTACACCTTGTGAAAGTGAATGTAAAGTGAGTGTGAAACAGTAGCATTCTCATCTGGTAGAGTTTTGCACTCACTTTGTACAAGAGTAAATAACTGCCCAAAGTGCAAGACTGTGGAGAATCAGGCCCCTACGGTCCAGCAGTGTTGCCAAACATGTTCTGTGTTTTCCAGTATAGTGGGTATAAAACTGCGTAACCATGGCTGAACGCAGTCTGGCCTGTCTTGCTTATGAATGACTTACTGAAAATATGTTAGGAGTGGAACGTAAGATCTGTGGACCTGTTGCCCATTTTGTCTAGGCCAGAAATACTCTGTATCAACTCCAAGAAGAAAACTACTTTCCAAAACATCAGCTCATGCAGAAAGTTCCAACTCAATTGGAACTCCACATAGTTTGTGCTGGAGTGACTTCTAGCCTACCAAAGTCATTCATGGGCATGTTGGGAGGCATAAGACTGGAATAGTAGGGGGTATGCCCACTGCCACCCACTGGAATCTTTGTGTCAGTTTACTTAACCAGCCTTCACCTATTTGAAACAGCTACTGGAGAAGTTAGTGGTGATATTGCCATTGTGAGTCTTGTGCTGCCTGTGCTTAACCGTCACTTCCTGCTGGAAAAAAATTCAAAGTGAATTTGAAATGAAAGGAGACAATGCTGAAGTCACTGCGACATTCAGTAGCGGGAACATCAGCACTGTGTGGTTTCATATTCACCCTGTTTTCTAAGAAGAAGTGCAGGAGCACCGAGACTCACAAGGCCATATCACCACTAACTTCTCAGGTGATCATGTCAAATAGATGGAGGATGTTTAGTTATACAAACGATAAGATTCCACTGGGTGCTAATAACCTCTACCCTTCCAATATTATGTTTCCCAACTTGGATGTGTGCAGCTTCAAATCTGTCCTTAGGCTCCAATACCAGAGGATTACTTGGAAGGGGAGAATATTTGACAGTGCAGAATAACTAATGACACAATACAAGCCACACTGTACTATCAGCAAAACTGGGAGTAGATTCCTGCCATTTTAAATGCATGTGTGCATATGGCTAGGGTTGAGCATATGGTGCTCAGATACTGTACCATGGTGATGAGTGGTATGAGAACCTAAATTAATAGGACCGAGTAGGTAAGGACACTCAGGCAGAAGCAGTCTGTCTCATTATTTACAAAAGAATATGTACACAATGTAGGATTTGAAGAGTACTTCTCAGGTAGACTGCAGGGGGGATCAATTGTGGATAGCACCCTCTTGTTCTTTCCCTAAATCCCCGACCAGCGACTGCATTTGCAGAGGGCATCTTCGGTGCTGATGGCAGTGTTGTTACAGACAGAAGGACCCTGTTTAATGCAGCCTGTGATGTGCCTTACTTTTTTAAAAAAGATAAATCTTGACAGCTTGCCAAATACCACATCTGCCTCTCTTTGCACCTCAGAGGGTGAAGCCGAACAGCAAGGTGGTGAAGATGAGTAAACCTATCAATTAACAGTGTGGGGGCTACTCTCTCTCTCTTTCTGTCAAACGACTGTAGGTGATCTCCTCCCCTGCCCTTAAAAGAAGACCCACTGCCTGTTGGCTAGCTGGCAAATGCAATCTGCAACACCTGTGTGACAGACAGGCACAGCTGTAAGCATGCTGCTGTTGATCCATCTGTAGAAGGCACCACATGCCAGTGTTTATCTTAGAATCTTTAGGAGGAGCGGGTGGGGGGAAAGCATGTATTACACCGTTAAGGTTTCTTTTTTCACCACCGTTCATCTTTTATTTTCCCTCTCATGTTGGTGTTTCCCCCTCCTTCTTACTATAACTGTGTTAGTGAATACTAATGAGACAATACAACCCAAGACAATCATTGATTGAGTGAATAAATTCTTTGGGTACTGAACACCTGTGACCTGACTAACAAGGCAAGTTGAAGCCGGCTTACCTGATTACAGCTAAGTATTTTGGTTAGCACCTCTGGGTTTCCATCTCTAATTGTTGGTAATGATAACACTTGAATCATAATTTGATGGTCTAGGTTTCTCAGCTGTTTCTTCCCATGCAAAATAGATAATGGAATATTTTGCCCATGACACTGAGTCTATATTTTGTATGCGATACATCAGCATTGTGTAAATTTTATGAACAACTTCTATTATCTTTGAAGCCACAGAAACAACAAACAGTTATAATTATAGTCTGAAGATGCTGAAGATGATGTTTCAAATATGCCTACAGTAGTAGTATTACAATGAAAATGTTCTGTTTGCCTGCAGCTTTCACTGTGCTCAATGACATCACAATTATGCTGTATTTGAGCTGAAACTTCTGTCCTTAAACAGAAACAGCTTGTCTGAAACCTTTTAGGTCTTCCTTCTAATTTCTTTTGATTCTTCCTTGAGTTAAAACAGTCAAAATGGTGAATACAGTAGGATAGTGCATTTTTACAGGCTTTGTGTCTGGGCTTGATAACAGTAAGTTATAGGTACTTTGTGTGGTTGCATTTGGGAAATGAATGCATGTTATTTAAAACCTCTTTATGTGCATCTGCTACTTGTCAACTTGTGATCTTCTGATCCTTGAATATTTGGCAACCCTGTGATTTGTGATAATGGAATTATAAAAAAAAAAGTGATCAACAAAGACAGTACATTATAAATGTGCAAAGCAAGACTTAAGATGTTTGAAGAAAAATGAGCTTTAGAAAGGAGGTAATGGTATTGAAGAAATATTTGAAAAGTGCAAGCCTTTGGAAACAACCACATATCTTTAAATATGCAGTCAAATGTAAACATACCTGAGCCAGATCCTCAGATGCTGTAAATTATTGTAGCTCCATTGACATCAATGAAGCTGTGATGATTTATAGAAAAAAATTATTTTGTTTACCTTTCTGTTTTAAAGTGAGTTTTGTATTTTCTAACACTTGTTCATAAACATCAGACTAGGATCAGTTCTAGTCCCCAGTGGATATTTGTTCAAATAGCACAAAATTGCTGCAGTCTAGATCCTCAAAAATCAATGGGAGTTAGGCACCTAAATACCTTTGCAGACCTGATAATCTGTTCCAGAGAGATCCCCTGCTAGAATAGCTGGGTGGTTGTGCAGGTGAGAATAGGCCTGCGTGGTGTCGAAGTAACCAATGAAAACAATAGTGATGGTATAATGATTGAATAATGGAACACAGGGTAGTTCAGTAAGAAATCAGAGGAGTGAGTAAACGGCTGACCGCCATGTAATAATCACTGTGATTTTGCAGCGGTTTGTCTTTAACACAATGGAGAGACATGGTCTACTGATTAAAGCACAAATGTGAAAGTCAGGTGATATGAGTTGTAATGCTGGCCCTGCCCCAGACTTACTGAATGACCTTCGGAAAGCCATTTAACCTTTCTGTGTCTCAATGTCCCCATCTGTAAAGGGGGGATAATAAAGAACTGATGTGAGTTTTAATTCATGGAGGTTTGTAAGGTGCTTTGAGATCCTCTGATGGAAAAACTGTCTTGAGAAGAGCAAATTACTGGGACCAGATCCTCAGCTGGTGTAAATCAGCATCATTACATTGAAATCAGTGGATTTACCCCAGCTGGAGCAAACCAGATTTATGATTTAAGGATCTGCCCCTTTATATTTACCGGGAGCTAGGAAATTGCCACCTCACTTTTAGGAAAGATTCTTCCTGGGAGCACATTGATACTAGCAGAGGACCCAAGTTTATGTTGTATGTCCCCAGCTATGAGGAATTGTAAAGGCAAACTGTAGTTCAGTGTCAAAATATCTGCTAGCTCTTGTGTGGAAAAAGTGGAAAGCAAGTTAGAAGTCTTGGTTACCTTTGATTTTGCTGGCAAGGACAGAGTTAAATTGGTGTAACCCTCACTGTGGAGGCTGTTCTAGTGAGATAAAAGTGGGAACATCTGTACAGCTTCTGTTGGTAAATTTACAGAACTGATATAGTAAAATTAGTGCAAATATTGCACATAGACCAGACCAAAAACTTTAGCACATTAAAACGAATGGACCCTCTTCTTAGAGCTTCTTTATATACAAACTGGAGCCAATTAAACTAAATCAGTATAGTTAAATTGTGGAATCCCCTGTGCAACTCCCTGTGTTATATTATATTGTTATATTGTACACATTAAAGGGGCAAGGTCAACCAATATTAACCAGGTTTAAATTATTTTAAGAGAGTCCACACACAACATTGCACTGATTTGTACTAAACTGGTTTAAGATCACACCTATAATTAAATCCACAAACCTTTGTGTATAGACCATGCCTTAGCTTCCAAACTCTCTACTGTCATATTACACGATAGACTGAGGTGCTGATTATGCCACAGATAATGTGGTTGTTAATGATCAAGTTAATGTTAAAAGCCATTACTGTGCATTGACATAACTCTTGGAACATTATGCCGGAGAAGTGCACCTTTTGTGAAGCAACAAAATGACAAAATTGAAATGTTAAAAGTTGAGTGCCCGAATTGAGCGCCTGTGAAATCATTTAGACAAGATCATTGTTGTTGCCATTGTAAAAGAGCTGGAGAGTGACAGAATGAGAGAGAGAGAGAGAGAACAACACCACACACTGGAGTATCTTTACTGGAGGAAGATGTAAGGTAAATAGGATTCCCACTTGACTGTTCCCTCTTTCCAACCTGGAGGGTCTTCACCTAACAACAGAGCACCCTCCTCTGGTAGCTTGCCAAAGATGAAAGCCTGCATGGTGCTGTCTGGAGACTGGAAACTTTTAAGCAAGGCAGGGAAAGGACTCATTGCAATCTATCCCTATGTGTTGCTCTAATACAGGGGCAACAAACTTTGCCTAATTAAAGGCCACTTGCCCCAAACTCTAGGCAGTTGCACCTACCTTACATAAAATAAGTAAAGTGGTGGCCATCAGAGACTACAGACCCAGTGGGCAATGTTCCAGGTTGGTCTGAGCAGCTCAGACCTGTGGTGTTCACAAGCTGCCCTATATATTAAAGTTGAGGGCAGACATAGATCACGTTCTAAAACTCCATGATCCGCATGCCACCCATCGGCCTCACTTTGCCCATCTTTGCTTTAATAAAACATAAAAGAACACAGAATTGCAGTAATGGCTTAGCCAACAGACAGACTGTTAAACGCCTGCAGTGGAGGGACACTTTAATGAGCAATATACTATACAACAAGCTTGTGTTAAAACATTGACCCACAACATTTGGTCCATAAAAAGAGTTACATTCACAGAGACTCCTGGCAGTGATAGTTTTAATGCAGGATCTGTGTCATGGTGTAAAATAAACAACTTCTGACAATACAGTAAATAGACAAAAGCAACAGCGGAAATCTTTCCATATAAAACAATGAGCACACGAACAGCTACTATTAAATAATGTTCATGTTGTTAAACAAAAAAAGCACAATGGCACAGTTTTAATGTAGAAAAATAATGTAAGTCCTTTGACATGTCAATAAAACTGGGCACCTATCAAGTTCTTGTGCTGGTGCCCATTCATGGAAAAATATTGAAGGATATATATTGCATGATGTTTCTACTGTGTAGTTGCAATCAGACCTGGGTTTGTGCTGTGCCAAAACTTTAATATTATTGTAATGGAGCTTTTGTTTGTGAATTTTTACATGCCTTTAAAAAAAATTCTGCAGCACAGAAATATTGTTGTAGAGTCATTAAATTTCCCACAGTGTTATAATAAGATCAGATCCATTTTCTGCCAGTGAGTTTGGCTGTGTTAGCAGCAACAAGATCCAATATAATTAGGGATAGGCAAACTCAGTCTGTAATATTCACTCCATCTCAAACCTTTTATTTTTGTTTTCAGGTCTGTAGGAGTTAATACAAGGACATTGTGCCCACTTTCATTTTCCCTCTCCTGAATTCACAACACTTCTTCCCTCCAACCCTTGAATAGACTGTGAAGACTTCACCACTCTTCCTCTTTGTAACCCTCTAAATGGCCTGCAAATTTTTCTGATAGGATTCTATTTCTCTCCCGATAACTCTCCAGTAAGCTGTGGCACCTCCCCCAAAGATCATTCAATGTGTTCCCTGCCTCCTATAACCCTCCAACTCAGAATATCCTGCTCTGGGTTCACTAGTCCCACATGGTATGGGATCTGAATTGCAGTCCGAGCACATAACCAAAAAGTGCATGAAATTGGAATTCAGCAGGGGCCAGGGCCAATGTGTAGATTCCTAGTAATGCTAGATTCTGCGTGGTATCTACAATGGTGGGATAGATGTTTTAAGGACAAGAACCTATTTGTAGGTCACAAACTGGGAGAAAGATAGGACCTATATATCTGTCTTATCTATTCTTTTCTAGTATGACCACCAGTATAGTATCATATAGATAATTAAGCGAAACATGAGTTCATGCAGAGTGGACCATACTCTCTTCCACTTTCTTATGTTATGCAGCTTTATGATGTGTTTGGTTTTTGTTATCTTCCAGGAGAAGCATTGTTGGTCTATCCTGCTATCTTAATTGTGGAGGGAAGTCCTGAGCAGGGTGATGTGCTTTGCATTGTGCCCTAAAAATATGAAAAAGTTGGGATGCATCCTCTTCTCTGGAAGTGTGAGACTCTACAGGCACAGGAAGTGCCCAGCCTCCAGTCCTGAAGGTCTGATCCTGGAACCATCAGCCATAATCATAGACTCATAGGACTGAAAGGGACCTTGAGAGGTCATCTAGTCCAGTGCCCTGCACTCGTGGCAGGATGAAGTATTATCTAGACCATCCCTGACAGGTATTTGTCTAACCTGCTCCTAAAAATCTCCAATGATGGAGATTCCACAACCTCCCTAGGCAATTTATTACAGTGCTTAACCACCCTGACAGGAAATTTTCCCTGTTAGATTCAGCTGCTGCTGTGGGGCATATAGAGAGTGGCTAGAGGCTATGGAGGCTTTAAAGATGAGAACCAGGATTGCATAGCTGATCTGGAATTGGAGAGGATGTCAAAGTGAGATGCACCAACATGATGTGTTTTCAATGGTTTGACCCACCTATGTAGAGGTGAGCTGCTGCATATTGGCCACAAAGAAGCTGCATCTGGTCCTTCATAGATATTCCCTGCAGTATGTTAGAACAGAGAGGAAGAAAGCATGGATCACCATTTGAATATGAAAAGTTTCAGTCTCCTGACTAGTGTAGATGGAACAAGGCAAGGAACAAGCCAATACCATCAACGGAGAGTTTAGGGGCAGTGATGCATCCATCAAGAGCCCAAGGAAGTGAACTACCATGACAATCTTAGGGCAGCTGGACTCAGTGGAAGGTGAGGTTATGGCTCCTTCTGGTATCTAAAAGAATTTTCCCATTCCTGCCAGCATCATTTCCATTTTACCTGAGTTGAGCTGGAGCCACCTGCTTTTCATCTACGTGTTTGGGTGTTTTCCGGCCTGGGGCAGCTGGGTAATGTCTACGTTTAATGAGATAGTAATGCAGAGCTGGGAGTTATCACCATATTGCTGGCATTGAAACCCATAGCTTCTCACTATCTCCCCTTGCAGTCTAACTTATTTATTGGAAATGAGAAGGATTCTGTGGGCTAGAGCTCTCAAGGGAATGGGATCAACTTCCCATTGTATAACCTAGGATCTATCTTAGAAGAAGGGATGAAGCTTGCTTAGTACTGCTCTGTTCAGCCCTGAAATGCCTGTAAGCAAGATGCAAGATGCAAGTAATTATCAACAGTGTCAAAAACTACTGTGATATCTAGCAATATTAGAATGGACATTTGTCCCCTGTCCATGGCAATGAGGAGACTTTCCAGCACTTCAGCTAGGAGAGTTCTTGTATCATATTCCAGCCTGAAGTCTGACTGGCAAAGGTCAAGGATATTGGAAGAAGGCAAGTGCTCCTTAAGTCTGATTAAGGCCATCTTTTCAATAGCCATATTGATAGGGAAAATTAGTGAGAGGGTGGCTGGACCATTTGTGTAAAGAGAGCTCAGCTGGTGCTCTAGAAACCTATAATAGTTTCAGGGACTGATAAGATGCCATATTTGAAGGAGGAAACTAAAGGGAAAACTGAGAGCTACCCTGGACCGTTGTGGAGGAAGAGGGTTGTGAAGATGGGGAAAGTCAGTGGCTATTGCTGGCTTGGAAAGACTCTGGGAAGGAGAGTCTTAACATGCTGAGTAAGCATCCAAAGTCTCTAAAAATATATTTTGATATTGGGTTTGTCCATCACAGTGGCCTCAAATCTTGGGTCCATTCAAATGTTGAGAAAAAAGTAGTAACTGCTGATCCATATTGCCCTGTTTCAGGGGTAGGCAACCTATGGCACACGTACCAAAGGCAGCACGCGAGCTGATTTTCAGTGGCACTCACGCTGCCCAGGTCCTGGCCACCGGTCCGGGGGGGCTCTGCATTTTAATTTAATTTTAAATGAAGCTTCTTAAACATTTAAAAAACCTTATGTACTTTACATACAACAATAGTTTAATTATATATTATAGACTTATAGAAAGAGACCTTCTGAAAACGTTAAAATGTATTACTGGCACGCAAAATCTTAAATTAGAGTGAATAAATGGAGACTCAGCACACCACTTCTGAAAGGTTGCCGACCCCTGCC
>NC_135582.1:23468553-23506053 GCF_965152235.1 Eretmochelys imbricata | reverse complement strand
CATGATAATATATATGTTCCCAAACACACAATTTCTGACCTATTACCACATTTTACCCTGGAGTATGTCACATTGTATCACATTACACATCTTTGTATTCAATCTTATTGTTGATTCACTGGATGTCAGTCAGGACACCGGCAAAAGCAGCCAATGTGAATCATCACTAGATGACTTAATTTTCACATTATTTTTGTTTCATGTAATAAAGAGATCAGCTGAGACTTGGGAATGGGCTAAACCCACAAAGCTCAGATCCGCATCCAAACTTTCAGGTAGTATTTGGAACTGGGATTTTGTTTTGCCCCACTGGAGAAAAGAGGGGCTCCCCTCAAAGTCCAGCTCCAGATCCCACTCTGCTGCTAAATGTAGTGGTGATATCTTCAGATTCTGGTGTGGCCTCATCCCTACCAAGAATATGACAGTAATTTCCCTTAGGCATAATAATCAAACTTGTAGTTACCATGCTTTCAGAAACTTTTTAGTTTATGGGAAAACTGAAATGGTATCTTACTTAAGAAACAATGAAGAAGTGTTGTTTCAGTTTCTTTTTTTTGGATATTGCTCTTTTTTTCATGCTGTCACTAATCAAATGCAATCACCATGGCATGTGTTATTGATTTTGTAATTGCTTCTTGAATGGTTTGGGCCCCAAGACTGTTACACTGTGTGAGGATGTCATTTGGGTCATATGTAGGCTAATGGATGGCTTATTTTATTAAGAAAACCCTCCAACATACTGTATGTTTTGGATAGTTAAATACCAAAGACCTTCTGTCAGAAGGCTCAGTTTCTTGTCTTATTTCCTTCGATGTGACCAGACAACACTCTTTCATTTGAAAAGCTTACCCTCTATTGTACTGTGTTTTAACAGTACTGTAAAATAATGTTGTAAAGGCTGTGGTTCTTCTCATACTGTAGTTCTAAAGTCCTACAAATATAACTCACGGTTTGGTGTCTAGATCGTGCAGTCACGGATCACCACAAATTCCTAAAATAGACATAGGGCATGTCTATGCTGCAATGTAAGCGCAGGCCCAAGCCTAACTCCCCTTCTGTCTATGCATAAATTGCAGTAACCCAGGGGCTGGACCCAGGGTCCCATGACCCCATGGATGTGGAGAGTCTGAGCCTGGGTCAAGCCAGGACCCAAGGTTCAAGCTGTATTGCTTTGCAGTGTAATCACTGCCCCACTGGACTCAGTCTCTGAGTCTACACTTCAATAAAACACCTGTGGCTGGCCTATGTCAGCTGTCTTGGACTTTCGGGGCTCAGGCTGTGGGGCTGCAAAGTAGACATTGGGATTGTGGCTGGAGCGCGGGCTCTGGGACCAGCCCCCCTCATGGGGACTCCAGAGCCTGGGCTCTAGCCCAAACCGGAACATCTAAACTGCAATTTTGCAGCCTCACAGCCCGAGCCACAAGAGCCTGAGTCAGTTGATATGGGCCAGCCGTGGGTTTTTTCTTGCAGTGTAGACATACCATTGGAGTCCACCAACCCCACAGGCCTACTTTCTTTGTCCTCTAGACAGTCAAGTTTGATGGACAGTCAATTTTTTCCACACTGCGTTACAAATAAAAGGTTAGCGTGGCCACGTTTTGGGAGGATGCTAGGAAGTCTGGCATATGAGTGGTTGGATTTGGGCCTGCATAATCCATTGTAGACACTGGAGCCCCATGTTGTGACCCAGGGTTCAACAACTCCTAATCTGGAGTTGTAAATGAGTGTAGACACTCAAGCCTTAGGTTAACAAACTCAGGGTCTTCTAACTTGAGTTCTGGTAACCTGGGCTTACATTGCAGTGCAGACATACCCACAGCCCTAGCTTCTATGGACTGGCTAAGCAGCATGTTGTGCATATCTGGAGATAGGGCAAAATTTCCCCTGGTCCTGCGTAGATCAGCCTGGTGGCTGATCTATTTATACCAGCTACCAATAGTCCAATGTGTGTAGGATCAGGAACAGGGAGAAGGAGTGGTGAAGGAGCTGCAAAAATAGTCCTACACCACTGAGGATTGCCATATGCGGAGGGAATCCTCTGGTTAGCTAAGGTGGAATTTAGACTGCTTTGCAACACCAGCCCAGAAAAAAGCAGCTTTGCTACCCTGGAAAATCCAGCCCACAGTTTGAGATATAGCTCAAAATATTTTAACATGGGGGATTTTCACCTCTTGAACACGCAGGCCATATTCTCCAAAGGTATAAATTAGCACCATTCTTTTACCTTTCATAGAGCTATGCTTATTTACACCTGCTGGGTATCTGTCTTATTCTGTTTTTCCTTTCTTTAAGGGCCTGATTCAAAAATGTAATCAGTTGGAGTCTCTTCATTGATCACAGTTGCTTTTGGATCAGGTCCTGAGGATCCAGCTTATTGGATTCAATGAACAGAATAAGTTCTAAAATATTTGTAGAAACTATGTTGGCATAGCTCTATTGATTAAGAAGCTATGCTGATTTACACCAGCTGAGAATTTGGCGTGTGTGTGTGATTTATCCTAGTGTAAATCCAGAGTAACATTTGGAATCACTAGACTTCCTTTCGGTTTACACTGAAGTAACTGGAAACAGAATTTGACTTTTCTACTTTTCTACTTTTCAATGATCAGTTATATGTTTTTTTATTCTTTCAATCACAATTAGAGGGGAAATATCCTTATTAGAAGAGATCACTTTTAAAAAGCAGAAAGGCATGTGCTTTCTGGAGCTATTTGCATCCCCAAAACTTGCTCTTTATTCATCTCTCTCATTTAGCTAAAGCTGAAACAAATGAAACTAATTACTTTTGAAGTTGGATATCACCTTTTTGAGCTTTATGAGCCTACTTTTCTGAAATTAGAAATTGCCTGTGTGGAATGTTTCTAGCTCAACTGCTTCAGACAATCGCAGTCAGGTAAGTGCTTTGTAAGCATCATTTGTGTAAGCAGCAGGGAAATCCAGTGGCCCGTAGACTGATCCCAAGTGGATCTTTCCCTATTATGGAATCATTCTGTCCAGATCTTCTTTTACTTAACTATGATTGTCTGAATCATGGAGTTAGCTAAATATAAATAACTGTGTTGAACTGCAGTTTCCCTCAGACTGTATACCAGCTCAGAATGCTCTCAATTTAAGTTCCAAAAGAAGTTGTGAACACCTGCAAATATTAAAGATCAGATTTTAGGTTAATGTTTTAATGAAAAAAATCTATGTTCAAAATTTCTAATTTGGGATGCTAAAAATAAGCCCCTAAATAACTTCATAGACTTTAGTGGGTGAAAATCAAATTATGGTGCCCAAGTATGGATTTAGGGGCCTAACTTTCAATATCGATGTTTGGAAATTTTGGCCTAATTCTACAGGGTCCACAGACCAGAAAAACTTTAACTGAAGCTTTGGAACACTGATGTTGCATGTAGTTTTTCAATCTTAGCTTCAAACTTTGCAGGCTATGGTCCTGATCCTGAGTGAATCAATGGGACTACGCATGTGAATAAGGACTCCTCATGTAATGTTTGCTGGTGAAGGCCCTAAGCACAGCTCTCATTCTGTGGAAGACTATTTAACTTGTAAAACATATCAAGACCAGTTTGTACCAAATGTGTGCTTATGTCATGCATGCCCCTTTATAACAAAGGATGGAATGGTCCACCTTAATTTTAGATAGGTAGTAGTTGCAATTATGTCAGCTACTTAAATTTATTTGCAGGCAGTCAATTCATATTGATCATAACTCGACCTTACAATGACCTTGAGCAAAGGTACTCCACGGCTGTTATAAATATTGTGATCAATACTGGAGTGCAACTGACTACACCTAGTTACTGATAAATGAAGTAAAAAGTACACTATTTTCAGAAACAAAGATAATTGCTCATTTAGTCAACTGTTTGCAAAGGTTTAATATTGATATGTGAAGCTATAATGACATTCTTGGGCACCTTAAAATTGTGGGAAACAATAGGGTGCAGAGCCAGTGTAGCAAATTAAGGCAAAAGAATCATTACTTTGCCACTTCAAATAAGAAATTTCTTGATATTTATGACAACAATGCAGATAACAAATACATTCACTTAGCAGTACTTGTTGGCGATGGCTTGTATCAAACTACTTCTTTTCATTGTGCGTGAACCTGGTCTAGTGAAATAAAGCACCATATTACTGCACATGGAACAAAGACTTTAGTACCACTTATTTTACTCTAGTGCCACTCGCCTTTGCACATTTGTGCCTGAATTAAATTGCACATCCCCAGGTATAACTCACTGTAATCATGAGGAAGAGATCATTTTGGTCTCAGCACATCTGCTACATGTTGATACATTTCCCTACACTGACTAAAGTTAAAAGGAAGAATGTTAGAGAAGTTCTCCCCGGTTGTTCCTTTCACTTTGTTCAGAATTCCACTGAGCAATGCACTGGCAACTTAAACTGAGACAAAATAGAAGTCCCTGGGCAAAATGGTAAGAGGTTCTGTTGCTAACTGAGAGACCTGAGCACAGGAGCTGACCTCCTAGACACTACATCCAACCGTCAAATTCTGTCTGGGGAGACATTTATTTTGAACAAGGTAGACCTGCTTCTCCCCCAGATCCACTGGTATCTTCCTCAGACAGGCTGCTGTCACTACGACTGATGCCTGGGGCTGAGATGCTAAGTGCACTGGATACTCTGGGGCATCTCAGCTGTGGAATGAAGTGAGAGCCAGTAGCACTTACAGCAGCAGGATTGCAGGAGCATTTCTTTGTCCCCTATCAGCTACCCTGATAAACCACAGAAGTTTTCTTTTCCTTCCATGCTTTTTGCAGTTCAACTTGTATTTAAACCCATTTTATAGTTACATTACAGGGTTTTTGGAAATAGATGTTCACATCTGTGACATACTTTACTAAAGACATTAATTAAATGGTGAGAGACGGTTAATGCTCCTGAAATCAGAAACAGGAGGCAAAACATTCTCCAGATCCAGACCTCCCATCGACCTCTCCACTGCTTAAATGTTTTCCTCACACACTTACTTTTGTCTCTTGATCCCTGGAGTTAATCTGATCATATTTCCTACACCCCATACACTAGACTTTTTTGCACACTTATGTTTTCTTTTTTCTTACAGTCAGGTCCTTCTCCCACCTTCCTTTAGATCTTACACTCCAGTGAAGCTATTTATTAATAAACCTGTGTTTTCAGAACAGCAGTACATCAATAAATGACCGAGTGGTTCAGCTGGTCAGCATTCTGGGAAATCCTTTGCTATATTGAAGAACTGTAAATCTCAATTATTTATTCCCATAGCACAAATAAAGAACACCCTCTTACCTTCATGACATCCTTGTTGTTAATTTTTTAAGGGTGAATGTGCATGTTCATCGTAGCCAAGAGGCTGAAATGTTTAGCGTTTGGACAGGATGGATACCAGTTTCAGATCTGAAACTGAAGATATTGTATTTCTTTCCAGGTAACTGTTCAATGTAAGTCAAACACACATTGAATTAAGTATGGATGGGTAAATGGATTTGATTAAAATAGAAGCAACCCCCTCTTTTGCCTCTCCCCTCCCACACCTGGATTTTGTTCATTCCAGGCGGGAGGGATCTTATGTATGCCAAGATTTTGCAATTCTTGGTGAGACTGCTCCTTTTATATTTCAGAATGGTAATGTTGTGAGACATCTCCCCACATTACAGGCATTATAGGACCCTGTTACAGAAGACCAATGAGTTCATTTGCATGAAAAGAAGACTTACACAGAGGAGGGAAGTGGGGTCACTTGGACCATTTGTCCTGTCTCTGTAGCGTAGGTTAGAGAAGATCTGGGGAATGTTGGGGAGATGGCTTTGTTTGGGGAAGGAGAGATCAAGGGATGGTGGAAATTCCAAAATGTTCAGATGAGATGAATATCAAGACTTTGGGTTCTTATCCAAAGTGAACCCAAACTCGGAGGCTTTTGAGATTAGCCTAATTTACCAGGTGTGTGATCTGTTACTTTGTGAAAGCACATCCTATCCACATTGTAATTGCCTTACTGGAGTCATTATGGTATACTGCACTCATTTTACTATCAAATTGAGTTGTATTGCATCACAATTCAGAACCGGCAGGATGGAGACATGGCTGACATGCTGCCTGTGACTGATGCAATGAGACACAGTATCCAAAACAAATACCTTTTGCTAAGTCTCAATTAGCTAGAAGTGTATTTTGACATTTCTGTAGAGACTTTGAACCCACAGGTAATTGTCCAATTGTACTTGTCCAATCTTCTGCCAACACGCTCTGTCTTGATAAGGATAGACTCCTTTCTGTTTAACTGAGAGAACGTTCAAGCTGAGTGAGCTTTAAATTACCTTTGCTCACTTCAGGCTTTAAAAGCAGGTGGGAAAACCTTCTCAGTCCATTTGTTGCACCAAATCTATGAGATTTCAGGTCCTTAGATGCCATTGAAATAAATAATAAAAAAATCGAATACAAAAGGCATGTAGAAACCCAAAAGTAAAATACAGCATACTTTTAGTTACTCTTTGAAAATTTGCATAAGAATGAAGAAATCCCCTGTTCAGATATTGCAAGACTGGGCTTTCCAACCTACTGAAAAAAACGAGATGTATTAGAGATGGTGAAATTACAAAAGCAATAACTTTGCCATATTAATTAATTCTGAATTACAGTAGAATTTTTATAAGTGCATATGACATCCATAGTATGCCAAATTAATTCTTTACGATCATAGCTATTGCAATCAATACTAAATGAATTCATAATGATAAGATATTTTAAATAAAGAGTTACCACAAAAACACTAAAAAGGTCATCATCATCATCAAAGCTATAGCATACTAATAAAGTATCGGCTCAACAAGATGGGTGATAGCTATGAGAATCAATGCCAAGCCTTTAATTTATCCCGATGTTTGTCCTTACCCCCAAAATGCACACTCTCCCTTTCCTTTAGTTAGTAACAACATCTTAGAAGAAGAAGATTAGGGTTGGAAGAGACCTCCAGAGGTCATCTAGTCCAACCCCCTGCTCAAAGCAGGACCAACACCAACTAAATCATCCCAGCCAGGGCTTTGTCAAGTCGGGCCTCTTCCTTTGGAGCCAGTGTCTATTGGATAGATAATAAAAGATATGGTTGATAGGAGTGGTACAGCTGGCTCCCGGGTGAGGAACTTAGAGAATATAAATACGAAGTTTAAGAGATGGTTTACACTAGAAGATTAAGTCAATCCCGCTACTTCACTCAGGGATGTGAAAAATCTGTACCTCTAAGCAACATAATTAAGCTGACCTTGTCCCTGGTGTAGACCTCACTAGGTTGGTGGAAGAATTTTTCCATCAACCTAGCTACTGCCCCTCTGGGAGGTTGATTAGCTACTTCGGTGGGAGAGCCCCTCCCGTCAGCATAGGTAGCATCTATCATGAAGCTCTACAGCACTGCAGCTGTGCCGCTGTAGCATTTCACATGTAGACAAGCCCTAATTCTAGTGCCCTGGAAAATAGCACCAGTACTCCAGTGAATCTGTTAAGAGCAGATGTAAAGAGCAGTCAGAGGAAGCCATTAGCACCGCATATCACTACCACTACTGTTACGTGACCTGGCTTTGATGCCTAACTCCCTTTGAGGAGTGGGGCTTAGCCCAAACCCCTCACCTTGGATTTCCTCCTGAGTAATTTAGGTAGCTCACTACTCAACTTGCTGGTTTATTATATGAATCCCATTCTTAGGTGCCTAACTCCTTCCATGCATTGCACATGGGCACTTAACTCAGGGCTGTGGATTTTATTGAGCAACCTAAAATTAGGTTTTGCAACACTGAGTCAAGTCCCTTTTTGTGGATTTAGCCCTTCATGGCTCCATTGTGTTGTATATTATAGGCATTTGGAACTTCATAGCAACACCAAGGATATTATTATTATTCATAGAGCACCCAAATGTGTGTTGGGCACTTTTCAGTCATAAAATATAACAGGTCCTTCCCCCAAGATTTAACACTCTGAATGGATAGTGCACTGACAAAGGAGTGGGGAAGAAATCAATATTTGTTTTTTATATTATAGGCAGGGCAGGTAGTGATGCCTATTAAGAAGGTTGCCCAACATTTTCTATTATAAGACTGGGTTTTCAATTGCTCATGACTTTGGCAAATTGGAACCATTTAGACCGATAATTTCTATTCCCTTTGTCCTCTTTTGGCTGATTTTATTTTATTTTCTGGAAAAGTTCAGCTACATAAGTTCAGCAGTTCCCAATACCCATGTCATGCGGGGAAATAAATTGTTTTACTTTTGTTTAGAAATTCTGACATCCATTTCACTGAGAAGCTATAGCGCCTCCATGCTTTGGAACATGACATTTGGTGCACCCTTGTGTCAGGGGTGTAACTTTGCCACCTCTGTGAAAATCTGCCTAAATTTGGGCATAATTTGAGCCTCTGAAATGTGCAGTTTGCACATGCTCTGTAGAGACTTGTTAAAGTTTGGAAGCTAAATTTTCCAGAGCTTGCATCTGTCCCAAGCATGGCTGCAGGGACTGAACAGCACTTTTCCTGAAGCTGCTCCCCTTGGCTGCTGGTGGCTGTTGTAGCACCAGGCGTGGAGACAGAGAGCAGGAAGACTGTCTTTCCTATGCAATCAGTGTTTCCCCTGCTGGCAGCCAGGCACCATGGAGGAGAGAAGGAGGAGGAGGAAGCAACCTGACTGGAATGCAGAGGGGTGAGGAGCAGAGGGTGGGGGGGGGAAAGGACGGGGGAATGGACTTGAGGAGCCAGTGGCAAGAGACCTGGAGGACCTGAGATAGAAGCAGAGGAGATGAAGAGGGGCAGGGGCCAGGACAGGAGCTGGGGAGGGGAGGTTAGCAGCTGTGACCTGGAAGTGGAGACAGGAGCTGTAGAATAGGGTAGCAGCTGAGGAAGAGGGCTTTGAGTCGGTTGTGGAGTGGATAATAGCAGTGTTGGGAGAAAGGGGGCAGGAGGAGAGGAGAGGGGCTGGGCAGGAACCAGGGAGGGCAAGGACAGGAGCTGGGCAGTGGGGTCAGGCCAGCAGCAGAGGGAGCACTGCTCTGAACATTTCAAGTGGAATGAAAAAGTATTCTTTAAACGAGACCCTGGCATCTTTAGTTGGGCACCAAAAATTAGTTGACACTTCGATGATTTTGACCTTGATCTCTGCATCAATTGCTCATTTGTAAAATGGAGATAAAACCTCCCTCTTCATTTCACAGGAGTGTTGTGAAACTAAATGAATTGATGTAAAGCACTAAGATTCTACAATGGGAGCACCATAGGAAAGCCAGAGAGGAAATTACAAATTTTGTCTTCAGAGTAGTGTGCAGTAAATAGGGCCTGGTGACTTCCAACAAGGGTAAAACAAAATAATGACTAGCTGTTCATTTAGTGAGCACTGTCCATCCTGTGCACTGAATGAGACCAGGGTCCTGTGGAAAAATAGCGTGTGATCGTGCGGTTAAAGACCGTATCATACCTCAGACGCACAAGGGGGCTGAATTGAGGCTTTATGGGAAACCTTAATTCCGCTTTTGAGTGCTGAACTTTACAGCTGTAACATTCTTTTAATGTATTTTTTGAGTCTAATACACAGTGTGATGAGTCATTCTCTGGGCACGCCCTTGAGAATGATCTGGAGGGAAAGAGATGGAGGCCAGACATCAATGTCATCCTGGGAGAAGTGGGGACTGAGATCAGCATCTATCCAGTAGGGGGCACTATGTGATGATTCCAGAATTAAGAGGAAGGGGACATAAGGTTAGAGGGGGGATCAGGCACAGGAAATGACAGGCAGATGGTTGGTGAGTAGCAGCCTGGGATCTGGCTGTGGATAAGTAGCCACACAGATAGAGCCTAGGAAAACTGATTCTCAGTTGGGCAGATCTTGTAGGTATGAGGGAAAGAGACTCGGCTAGAGCAGGGCTGAGAAAAGGAAGGCTCCCTGCAAAGGTGGCATGCATCTGCACTAGGAGAGGTCTATAGGACTCACTGAGAAGCAGTTATTCCAGCCCTGAGCCAAAGGAATACTGCACATTGCTCTGTACATGAAGCCACTTGGCATCTTTGGAATATGTTCTTTATTCATCCATGAAAATAAGCAGTCATTGCATATTTGAGAGAAAATGCTTGCCTTAGCTGCCATAGGTAAAGTTCTGTTCTCAGCTATCCTGATGTAATTCAGAAATAACTCTGCTGAAGTCAGTGGAGTTACCCCTTATTTATACCAGTGTATCTGAGTTCAAAATTTGTCCCAGTATATGAAGATCACACACACAGACAGGACCCCTTGGTTCAAAGGTCTTATGATGCAAATGATGTAGGGGGACGGAGGATCATGATAGGTAAAAACACCCAACAGCCTTTTATTCTAGTTAGGATGGTGAAGAGTGAGCCAGATGAAGTTAGAGTGGTTTCCAAACATCTCCATTCACTACCAGTATTTGATTAAAGTCTTTAATTTCATTAGACAAACTGATTTTTCCATGCATTACTCTCTCCTTTTAATAGGTAAATTACAAGGGATTTGACTCATTATAATATTGATATGCTTGCTGTCTTCAAATGGACACCAAGCACAAGGCCTCAATCTAGGTTGGGCCTTTTAAGACGAAACCGGTGTGAGAAAAGATGCAGGGTTTCCACATAAAAGCTTCCAAGAGACCTTCCCACCAAAACGTCTGACATTCATCACATTTCATATGTACCTAGACTGCTTTGTGCTGCTTTGTGTTTTACTCAAGGGGTGCCTGCAGCCAAAGCAGATCGTCCTGTGATCTTGTCAGATTTCACAAAGTAAGCAGTGTCAGGCCTGGTTAGTATATGAATGAGAGACCTCGAGGGGGGAAAAAACCCAACAATATGATGCTGCAGGAACCAGTATTGGTGATTGAATAGGCAGCACTCTTACATCTGAGTTATTATTGAATTGATGCCACAGCATGGTGACAAGGCCACAGTGCTATAGATTGTACCCACGTCTGTATGAGACAAGGTCTGGACTACTTGTGGTCACTAAAGATCGCAAGGCTCTTTTCACAAGTGATAATCCTGGACTCCTACCTAAATTCTTATGCTGGTGACTACATTCTGCCACCTTAATTTCCCTCCTGTCAGTTGGACCCAATATTCTGTATGACATGTACTAGACTCTTGTACTAGACTAGTGTAGTGTGCTGTTAAATACTTACCATTCTAATAGCTGACATATTCCACTCCAGAAGTAGCTGCATTTAATTGATGAGTGAATTGTGTGTATATGTAGCATACAGTGTGTGTGTGTGTGTGTGTAAAAAATACATGTGTATACAAATATGGCTTACTTATGCAAAGCCTTACTCAGGTGAGTAATGCTTACTTGTGAATTATTTCATGGACTGGGCCTACACATATGATAACAAGTATCTATGTGTATCATAGTAAGATTTTTTCAGAATCAAGTATAGTTTGAACAATACTGTGGGATGGAAGCTATTATATAACTCTGATAAAGGCCCCGATTCAAAAAGGTACTAAAACACATGCCGAAATTCAAGCATATGAGTAGTTTCATTGATTTCAGTGGGACTGCTCATATGCTTACAGTTAGGCACATGCATAAGTACCCTTTTGAATCAGGGTCACTATTATTTATTATTCTCATTAGACTGTATTATGTAAATCCATTAAGCATCACTACCAATATGTTTTAGTTTTAAACTCACTTCATTCCTATGGTTTAAAAGCCACACTACATTTCTTTTACACTTGCTAAGGCAAAATAATGCTGAAGAAATGATAAATCTAAATACTAATATGGAGGGAAAATTCAAAATCATATTGGAAATTCTGTAGTTTTCCTGTGTAATTCTGGAGAAAACTAAGCTGTTAAAGGATTTTTGATAAGGAGATAAGAGTTCAGATTTTCAAAACTTCCAAAATTAGAAATGGATTACTTTAGATACATGCGTACACATCATCACATACCTGATAAAATCCACTATAGTGCATGCACAAGCATGATGACTGATTTTATGAGTGACAAGGTACTGCACATCCGTGAACATGATTTAGCCCTCAGAGATTCACGCATACTGATGTTAAAAAGCTTGAAATCAAAGTAAAATCAAAATCGTGAGAGCCTGCAGTCAAAACACCTCAGGCTGAGATTGCATCATGCATCATAAATGAAGCTGGGTTGTTGCTTGGTTTGCAGACCGCCAGTGAAAGTGTAGATGCTGTGGGAAGTAATGCGGGTTACTATTATCTAGGTAGAATCCTTTCCTCTGAGTACAGCTGGGAGAACTTTTTCTCAAATGAAAAGTTTTTTGTTGTTGAATGGCCTTTTTACAAAAACAAAAAACAAAAAGTTGGCTTTTTTAAAAATCAAAGCTGTTATCAAAATGTTTGTGGAAATGGTTAATGTTTTGCTTACCAAAAACCTAGGTTTTGAACCACGCCCCATCCATTACACTTTTGATAATGCTTTTGATAAAATGGTAAATTAAAAATGTTGTGAAAAAATGAAAAATGGGTTTGTTTTGAACCCGGCAAAATGGAAACAACTTTGAAATATCTTTTTTTTTTTTGCATTTTTGATTTTTTTTCCAACCAGCTCTGCATCTGAGTAAGTATTAGTCCAGTGCCTTAGCATGGCACTAGGGGACGCTATCTGCTGGATTTGCCAAGTAAAAACAAGATGTTGATTTCTTTTTCTTATTAAAAGTCCAACAATTCAGTAAAGATAGGGTTATTAACCTTTGTGCCTGGTCAGATTTTAACTTGGGCTTATGACATTCTGCCCATCCCCAGAATGGTGGATGCTTCACGTCAAGAGGCAGCTGCATTTCATTGCTAAATGAAATGATCCATGGTAGAGTTGGTATATCTGTTAAAGTTAATAAACGTTTGGGGATCTTTGTGGATGATATATACTATAATAAAACATTCAAAGCATTAGAGGAAAACTGATCTGACTTTCCTATGCCCAGAAATTAACTAAAGATTTCTTATAAAAGTCATTGCCCAACAATGCCTTTTTAAAAACAGCATGGTATGGCAGACAAAGTATATTTCCATACTGTACATACCAGGATACAATTTATCTCTACAAAAAATGACATCTGCATTGTTTAATGAATGCTTTCCATGTATTTGGTACTATAAAAAACTCAAAAGAAGACACAGTCCTTGCCCCAAGGAGTTTACAATCTGAGACCCCAATCCTGCAATCAGATGGGTTTAAGTGGCACCCCATCAAAATCAGTTGTGTTCTGCATGGTCACAGGGGTCTGCCCCATGGCTCCAGTTACACAATCAGGGCCTCCATAAGTACATGTTGCATGTTTATTTATGCCATAATAGTCATAATTTTAGGGAATATTTTAACAAGCCAATGCCCTTTTTCCTTCTGGACTTTTACATCCTCAGACAGTCCTCTCCAGAGAAAAATGTATCTGCTTAACAGAATTGAAATGAATTATGTTAATTTACCAGCATAGAAATGAAATACTTCCAGTGGTTTTGCTATTCATTAGCCCGTCTGTTAAAAAGTAAAGGTCAGTTTACAATTAGGATCTCTCGTAATAGAGCAGCAAAGTGATGTAGTGTTCATTGGGGTGATGTACACAGGAAAAAACATGGATGATGAGCCAAGTATTAAGGATGAGCTTTAAACTTGTAGCATTCCTTCTTCTTTTTTTTAAAATCCAGGCTTATTTCTGATTTACGTATTTCAAAGTTCACAGAACCAAAGGAGGAAGATTTTCTAGCAGTGGGGGGTTAGCCTATTAAAATTCATCATGATTCTCTTTACTGAAAGGAGTAAACAAAAATCAATTTTCTTTAGTAAATTTTAGTAAAGAAGTTGGCTGAGTTGCAGGTTCATCTAGGGCAGACCTAGTGGATCTGATGAAACGTTTACCAAAGAATTCAGAAATACAAAATTAGTCTCTGGATTTGTGCTGGAAATGGCCCACCTTGATTATCATACACATTGTAAGGAGAGAGATCACTTTAGATAAGCTATTACCAACAGGAGAATGGGTTTGTTGGGGGGGTAGAAAACCTGGATTTGTGCTGGAAATGGCCCACCTTGGTCATCATACACATTGTAAGGAGAGTGATCACTTTAGATAAGCTATTACCAGCAGGAGAGTAGGGTGGGGGGGGGGGGTGGGAGGGGAGAGAAAGCCTTTTGTAGTGATAAACACCCATTTTTTTCATGGTTTGTGTGTATAAAAACATCTTCTGTATTTTCCACAGTATGCATCCGATGAAGTGAGCTGTAGCTCACGAAAGCTTATGCTCAAATAAATTGGTTAGTCTCTAAGGTGCCACTAGTCCTCCTTTTCTTTTTGCGAATACAGACTAACACGGCTGTTACTCTGAAAATTAGTCTCGCCTCCGCTTTTCAGTTAGGGAGGAGGGGAAATAAAGGGGATAGAAATGTAAAAGATGTCAAAGCTTTTCAACAGAAAGATGCAGTCCTGTAATTATCTGACCAAACCAATGTAATTGTATCCATTAAACTAAATAGAAAACTGTTGGGTTACGGAAAAGATTGGATTGTCTTTCAGGGTCACAGAAACCAAAGGTGTAGATAAACAATACCAACCACGTTCCTCCCTTCACACCATGCCTCTTTGCTCATTCTTTGATGGAGATGCGTTTTCATAAGTATATGAAATCTACATACAGTAACTGTGTCTCTTTGTTTTTTGCCACTTCTATCCCAGGACAGGGCATTGGGTTTCTTTGAGCCCAAGGGATTAAGCCAGCACAGCCCCTCCTATTTGAAGCATATGATATTGATATCAATGTTTTTGGTAAAGTAGGGATTCTAAAATGCACATATCACACAAGGCTCCATAAAGTCTATGCTCTGTAGAGATGTATAGGCAGGGGTGGAAAAGAGCCAAGAAAGGTTTCTGCTCTGAAAAGCAAGTATTATGTAATGGGTTAGATTTGTTTCAGGGCCTTCTATTTAATATTTGGTGTGTTTCCACTAAATATGGAAATAGGTTTGCATTTCAGACCATTTTGGGGTTTGTTCTAACCCCAAATCATTTGGGTTCGTTAAGAAGGTATAGGCAAATACAGACAGGGTTGCTTATTCTTAAACATTTGGAGTTGGTTTTCACAGAATTCTTCCAGCCAGGACAGTGTCCAAATCACACTGTCTTTTAGTCTTCCATACAATATTTTTACTGTGTTAAGTATAATGAAGAACTCATGCAAAAATCAGATTGTCTTCTTCTTAAATTGAGAAATGTATTACGGTCAATTTGAAGTCTTCTAAGAGTATTATAGCTTTGTGGAAATTGGCAATGCTTACAGAAGATATCTTGTCACAGAGTAGCCTGTTAATCTACTGATTCCTATTTTAAACAAAATGTATCTTGCTTTCTGTAGAAACTATGATATTTTCAAAATTGTTTTAAATTAGTTTTAGCATGATCCTAAAAAAAGCTGACATAGCTGTGCTCGGATCATGCTAAAAATGAACTAAAGGCACGTTTACACATATGCTGTATATTAAGCTTAACCAGGTTTACGCCCCTTTCCTTTGGTTTTTGGAAGAGTCCCACATTGTCACATGTAAAGGGACATTTCAGCACTGATTTTTCATTTTCATGAGATTAAAAGTGAAACATGTAACCACAAAGCTGGTTTATGTCATCCCCCTGTTGGAGCCAGCAGTCATGCCAAAAATTAGATATTTGATAGGTTTGTGAGAGAAACAGATGCAGGAGGGATGCCATTCCCACAATTTTAAACTCCTTCTTATCTTTAAGCTAGAAAGAACATTCCAGATGAAGAAAATCTATTTTATTGGCTTTAAAAAATAGAGGCGGGTTGGGGTGGGGGGGGAACAAGTTAATTTAAAACCAATGCCATTCTTGGGAAGTTAGAAACCATAAATGAGGTGTGTGTGGGTGTGGGTGTGGGTGTATCGAAAAAACTAAACAAGTAGGCTAAGATATGCTTTTCCCTTGCTGTTTATCTGTTTAACCTAACCAACTTTTTTGTTCTTTTTGGCTCCATTTATGTTTTTGGGGTGCGGGGGGAAGGGGGAAGGTAAACATACATATGTTTAAGGGAAGAATTCCCCTCAGATGCACATACACAAGCAATAAACCCAGAAAGCTAAAGCATCCAAAAAGTCGTCTTTCGGCTTTTTGTTTTGGAAGCAGTTTGTATGTCCCTGTTCTTTTTATTTCATTCTGCCAGCTGTCTGCTAAACAAATCTAGCCAGGTGGGGCTTACAACCCATGACTAAAAAACCTACTAGTGCAGCTGTCCAGCTTGCCCGGAGGAAGAATTCAAACAAATGGCAGGAATGAAAAGATTGGTTTTGTTTTCAAGAAAGTAACTACTGTACCTTCCTTGCTTCATTTTGGTTGTTTTTTTTCAGTTAACTCCTGGCCTCCTAAGATTTTACAGTGTAATGGAAAATCCACTTTCATGGTTCTATCATTCAGTATGTTTTTGGTATAGCTTGGATTTCTTTAATATTTTTTCAGTAATTATTTTATTCCGTGTTAGGCACATAGAACAACTTGGCTGCTTCAAGTGTTACTAAATGTATAATAATCTGACATTTTCTCTACAAATCACTGGTAAGCCATACAGAAGCTTAGCTGGCTTTTTAAATATTCAATAGTTGAATATATAACTAGTGAAGGGTGATAGTTGGTATTGTTTATCCACAAGCTGGGAACAGAACAGGCTTCTTTGCATTGCTTCATCAATCGACCTCAACTGTGATTTTCTAGTCAGCAAATGAGTGCTTCATTTTCTGTGTCTGTGTTGGGCTAAACGAGAGCTGTGCTAAAAATTACCAAACTGCCATCTGATCCATAGTACCATCAAAAAGAAGATTATCATGTAAGCCACTGAACTACCTTCTCTTCCTCCTTTAAAAAAATATTTATTCTCTTGACACATCACAAACTTCAGCCAAGGCATTCAGTTAATTTTAAAATAGAAAAATTCTCTGTGATTTTTCTGCGTGACTACCAAGCCACTTGGTTACTGTTGGTCCAATCCTGCAACTTTGAAGTCAATGGCAAAACTCCCATTGACGTCATTGGTTCAGCATTAGGACCGATTCTTGTGACATACTTAACTCCCTGGGAGATGAGCATTCTCTGCACCTCTCAGGTGTCACTCAGATCCTTGTAAGATCTAGATTTAAAAGTACAAGTGACCTTAACATCTCTCAGGAGTTGGGCAGCTCCTCACAATTTCAGTCCTTAGTTATGGGCTCTGACATAAGCGCTGATCCACCAAAATACATAAGCATGTGCTTTATTTTAAATTTGTGAGTAGCCCA
This sequence comes from Eretmochelys imbricata, assembly GCF_965152235.1. Lineage (NCBI taxonomy): Eukaryota > Metazoa > Chordata > Testudines > Cheloniidae > Eretmochelys > Eretmochelys imbricata. The sequence goes on along the minus strand of NC_135582.1, from coordinate 23,488,761 downwards.
ATGACTACTCATTATAAGAATACAATTAATAGTAGCATTACAGCAGTATGTAGAAAACCCAATAAGCTGTCAGGGTCCTATTGTGCTAGCCACTGTACAGATAAGTAATCAAGGAGATGGTCAGATCGCTCCGAGAGCTAACTTGTATGCTTGAAATTAAACATGTGCTTAAATAAGTTGCTGGATTTCAAGCGTACAAGATTAACACAGTCCCAATTTCAAGAGGTATTTACCAAATCACCACTAGAATAACAACAAATCTGTAGCCTCCAAACTGAGGCACCAGTCTTGCAAGCAGTGGTGCGCGCGTGGACCCGAATGAAAGAGTTTGGTTAAAGTCACCGAGACTCCATGTAAGCATTAGGGTCCATACCAAGCACCTCTTTGAATCATCTGAGCCTAGCTTTGGAAAGAAGCAAACCACTTATTATGCACAGTAAATGATTGTCACTTGTTCCCATTTATAAACTAAAATTAGTCTGAAAGCGATGTGAAGATTGTTTCCATCTCTTTCTCGCAAGTACACATCTTTCATTCCTGACTAGCCAAAATATTCCAATAACCCCCTTTTCCAGCTGATTTGGCAGGGCCAGGTACCAGGGAGAATGAGGCATTCTGTTTCCTTGTTCTGTCATTTCAAAGGTGATGAGGATACAGCGCATGCTGACTGGGCTGTACAATTCAAAATGGCATCCAGCACAGGCAGGCAAAGCCAGATTGCTGTTGCAGTTACTATTATTTCCTTTTGTTATATAACAAGGCCTGAGTGATATTGGTTGGGGTGCTCACAAGCCAAAAAAAAAGAAGGCCAATTTTTCATGAGGAAATTGAAGTGCTGATGCAGAACTAACCCTCACAGTTTGTTGTTGTTTAATGAAGAAGCCGTGAGTAGGGGATTTTGGCAAAACTTAGTGGGTAAGCATAACGATCATAATGACATTATTTAACACACAATGGAGTGACAAAGGCACTGAAATGTAACAACTGAGAAATTGTACAAAGATTCTTTCACAACAAATTAGACAAAAGAACAGAATTTGGTCACATTCTCAGACTCCTCACAGCAAAATATTCCCTTGTAATCGTTGATTCTAATTTCATTGTGCATTTTGTACATAACAAGCCAAATTCTGCTTTGAGGCAAGAGTGTGATTCTGATCTGATGGAGTTGTTCCATATTTACACCAGTGCTCATAAGAACAGAATCATAAGGCAGATTGTGAAGAGCTTACATACAATACCTGTTTTTCTTTATTGCATTGAGAATACTCTTGTTCAAACTTCTAGAGCAACAGCAGGACTCTTGATTTTTAAGACAGCAGCAGTTCCTTAAAGTTATCCAGTGTGGGCAGTTTTTATGAGATGTAGATTTATTTAATGTCAAAATAAAATACCTATAAATCAATAAAACGTGGGTAAACTAAGTCACAGGTTACATACTTTTCCCAAGGCCACATGATAAGCCCATGTCAGAGTCTGACACTGAGCCCAGTAGTCCTCGCTCTCTGATTTTCTCTTTAACAACCATAAAACATGTTAAAAGAAAATAAATTACAGGTGTATGGGAGTGTTCTCCTTTTATTCTTCATTTTCAGTTTCAGGTGATCTATATAGATCTTTTACTTCATCTTTTTCCAGGCCCCATTTCTCTATTTCTCTTTGTTTCCAGGGTGCACACTCCCTCTCATTCTAAACCCATCCTCCCCCTTTCTCCAGATATAAAAACAGTGTTTTAATAGAATTCTAACCTGAGAAAAAAGTCTAATTTCATTTGAAGTTCTCTGAAATGCCTTCCTATTCCTACACACCCTCCAGGTTCAAAGCTATCCTTTTTGCATATGAGCTTTCAGGATTTTTTTCTCCCATACAACATTTTAACTTCATTTTTGTGTGTTCTTATCATTATTTTACCAGCATGTATAACGCACATTTCCCACTTTACAACTCTGGTAAATATAAATGCAGAAATTATACAGTCAGATGAATAAAGGAGCACAGTGAAAAAAATCCTAGCAGGTATTGAACCACCCAGTTATCACTCCTACATATTGTCTATTATAGCCCAGTGTACAAACAGTACATTTCCACATCACACAGGTGGAAGTGTGAAGCTGAGGCTCATTTAACAGTGTGAATGTTCCCAATGTATCACAATTACAGGAACACCTGTGCTTCATAACTTTCAGCTGATCCACTGTGAAAATTCACAGTGTGTTTAGTAACCTAACCATCACAGTGCTTTGTTTCCTATAATATCTATAGTGGGGTGGTCATTCTTTCTTCCGCTCTTTTTAAGATTTTTTTTCAGTGATTCCAGTGCTTGTGATATGGACTGCACTTTACAGCCCTTTGGAACGAAAATTCTTGATTGCAGAACGGACTGAGGCTACAGCAGTGCAAGCTTCCCTGTAAATCTGTCTCAACCATATGCTGAGTGACAAAAAAAGGTACGTTTCGTGCCCATTCGGTCCACGGGCTCTCTGCTGAGGATGCGAACAAGGGTACTAATTACTGCTATTGTGGTAGTGTTTTTTTTCTGGTAATGTGGACACTGGATCATTAGTAACTAAACTGAGACCGAGATCTCATTTAGTGTTGGCCACCTAGCTACCGTCATGATATCGTGGTACTGATGTCCAGTGTTGGGCTGTTGGGTTTTGATAGTGATTCCAAACCTCTTAAAAGGCTTTTAATAGGTCTTCACCCTGGACTTCATCATAGATATTGTCTCTAAATTCTATTCTATTTTATTCTACTTTTAGAAAGAGGAGCAAATACAGAGCAAGATTGTAACTTGCTCTTTGCAACTGTGTGAGGGCATAACGCTCTGGACCACTGCTCTATGTGGGGGAAGTCCAGACACCATGGGGCCCCTACTCCCTACCCTATGCAGATGAATGGGAAGTGGGTAGAACCGTGGATCCATCACACTGACTTTCAATGACACTTTAGGCCTATGTGCCTAAATGACTTTTGAAAATGGGATTTAAGCTTCTATGTCACTTGGGTGATTTTGAAAATTTTATTCAATATCAGAAACCCTTTTAGTGTAAACCTTATCTTCCCATGCCCTGTGTTTGTGTATTGTTTTTAGTGCTCATTGTGTTATGGGTAATTTAGATTGACAGTTCTTCCAGGCAGGAATCTATCATTTTACTTTTCTATAAAATGCCATTGACATGCATGGAGCTGTACAAACAACAAATAATACTTTTTTACATTGCCTGTCAGGCAAACCTATCTTCCTCTCTTTTCATGAACCGCAACAGACCTCCTGTCTTCACTGAATGTGGACAGGGGGTCAGGACTCCTGAGTTCTTTTCTTTGGTTGTTCTCATCTATTCTGCTTATAGCTCTGTCCTTGAGTGAGCTTGGGGACCTCTGTATCCATCTGTAAAAGAGATAAAATAATACTTACCCTATTTCAGAATGTGTAGAGAGGTTGATAAATTAATTAGCATAAAGTGCTCTGAGATCCTCAAATTAAAGTACTATATGAGTTCAAAGTAGTAATAATAGTTGGATCATTTTAGGATTTCAATGGTTGTGACCATCTCTGCTGGATTGGCTGCAGTCTGCAAATCTCACAGGTTCTCAGAGTTATTTAAGTTATTAAACAACAACAAACTGTGAGGGTTAGTTCTGCATCAGCACTTCAATTTCCTCATGAAAAATTGGCCTTCTTTTTTGGTCATGCAGTCTGAGGGATTTCTGACCCAGATTAAGCCTGGACCAAACGAAATTTGATTACCACAGCTGTTATACCGGAAATGAGAGATACCTCCATGACAGTCACTAGATGTAAGAGGCTCTTACGTGCTAGGGTGATGGATGCATTTTGAATATCTATAAGATGCCAAGGTAAAACACTAGCTGTGCTGATAGATGGCCTGATCAGGATCAAGAAGAGGGAGCGATGGTCCCAGGTCTTGAACCAAGACCTGGGTGTCCCCATTCAGTCACTGCATTCTAGCCTCCACCCAACATCTACTGAAACCTGCTGGGCTGAGAAGCTACTAGGACTATAGCCCCAGCCAAGGCACTACCCATGGGAGCTCTGATTGGAGGATCACCCAGCTCCACTGATTGGTCCAACTACACTATTTAAGACAGAAGGAGGCACAGAAAGTTTGTCTGAGCAACAAAGTGGTTTCCTATTGTGGCTGCATTGGACCTTGCTTGTGTCTGTCTCCTGCACACCACGGTGTTCCTGATTTTTGCTCTGCTCCTGGCTCCTGCCTCTCCCCTGCCTTTGCTCCTCTTCCCACTGTGTTCCTGCCCCATGCTTGATTCTTGCCTGTCCTCCCGCCCTTACGCCTCACCTCCAATTCTCAGCTACCAGTGCTGATTCCGACCCTGGCTTCCAACTTCTGACCCTGACTCTGGCACTTGGCATCTAACCTCAGCTCTGACCCACACTTTGATTCCTGCTTCTGACTCTGGATTGATCCCTGTCTCTAGTAACTAGCAGTTGACTAACTTCGTTCCCCAGCCTGGATGCCTGCCCTGCCCACTAGACCTGACTCCTGCTCTGACTACCAGGCAAGACTGCCTACATCCTGGACTATAACAGAGTTAGGGATCAGGGTGCATTCAGGGATCAAGACAACAGACAGACTTGGGGGAAAGGAAAAGGTTTGAGTTATTTTGTGAAAAGCCAGAGAGGGGAAGATGGGGACAGAAACTTGGGATGGAAGTTATGATCTTTCAAGGGGCTTAGCTGAAGTGAAAAATCTCTAAGCCCTTTTGCGGGTCAACCATCACTACTTAGAACCAGGGCCAGATTCAGGTAAACCAAACCAAATAAATGTCCTCTCTTCTCCCTGAAATTGTTTGGAACTGTGGCAGGAGGGCTAGACAAAGCAGTGGCAATAGATACTAAATATGAAAGGAAGTCTTTTTAAAGGAGAACTTCAAGAACAATTACTCAGAGTTCCATCTTGAGTGTATATTTTCTGCGTTTCTACTGTGCAATAGCACATATCTATACAAAAGGTGGGGGGTGGGGAGGGGGAAGGGAGGGAACTATGCCATTGTTCTGAAATACCTAATTTTGTAAACATCTTTATAGCACTGAATCATCAGTACTGGAAGTCCAATAATAAATCACTGCTCTCATTTAATATTCATGCTGAAATTCACGTTCTAAAGTCTTTTGTAGCCACAGCTTAACACACAAACAGGATGGTGAAAGGTGGATTTTGGCAGCAAGTGATTTAATTCACAACAAAGGAATCTGAGCCCAAATCTGATGTTGAAACTGGTCACTGTTCACACTGGTTACTTGTTAATGAAGCAAGTTAGGTTACTACACATAAAAAAAGAAATAAAGGAAGAAACACCAGAACACTTAACGTTTCTAAAGTAGTTTCCTCAAATTCTTAGCAAACAATATAAAATAACAACCTAATAATTTTGTATCTTAATCATGTTCAGTAAAGAAGTCCTTTAGATAATTGGCACTGCCTCTGTACTAGGCCAAACTTTCTTTTAAGTTACAAATACTCACAAAAGGTTTACATTATAAGGAGCTGCTTTGGAGATGTGCAGATTTAGTTTGTAAGTACAAAGTGAACATGCAAATTGCCTTATCTTGTGGGATTCACAAACAACCATCATTCAGATTGATTTAATACATAGCTTTTTATCTTTAAAAGTGTTAATTAGAAAATAGGGACAGTTCTCTGAACACTTAAGAGTAATAAATAGATCAAAACAGCATCCATGCTTCTGTGATGGAACTTCTGAAGACTTTATAAAGGGATTAATACAATTGTCAAAAAGACCACAGTATACATATTTAATAGTGCTACCAAGCTACAATTACATTTTTAGGACTCTGTTTGCTAAGCTTTTAAATACTCATTATACTAAAAAAAACAGAACCACAACAACCCAGGGAATTTTCAGAACTTTAGCACATAACTCATGGTTGCTATGTGAGCTAACCCTTTTTTTTATCATATTCAACTCCTATCCCCAGACCTAAAGTTACAGTGTTATATTCAAATTTCCCCAGTTTGGATCTAGCATCAGAAGTTTTTCAAGGTAGGGGGGAAAAGTGTTAAAATTGTAGAGTTGCTGAAAAGCTCACCTTAACTGATTACTCTCGTTATAGTTGGTATGGCAACACCCATTTTTTTCATGTTCTTTGTGTGTGAGAGTGTGTGTGTGTGTGTATATCTATCTATCTATCTATCTACTGTATTTTCCAGTGCATGCATCCGATGAAGTGGGTTTTAGCCCACAAAAGCTCATGCTCAAATAAATTTGTTAGTGTCTAAGGTGCCACAAGTACTGCTCGTTCTTAGATCTGGAATAATCACTTGACAAAAGATAGAGCATTTCTAATGAATTTAGACTAAGGCAAATATGAGATGTCCTTCACCACTAATGTACCATTAAAACAACCTGGGAAGAGGTCTGTAATACCTGTAATGCTCTTGAATCTGGATATGCTCAGTTTATACTTGATCCCTATTGTACTGCCTATCACAGGCTCTGACAACTACTACAAGGCCCACTTCAGACTATCTCTATCCGAAGTGATAATCCTTGACAACAGCTCCAGAGGAACATACCTGAAATTCCATGGCACTGGAGGAAATTCCTTCCTGATACCACATTTAGTGATTAGTTTAACTCTGTGTGTGTGTGTGTGTGTGTGTGTGTGTGAAAAGGATTATCGTGGTTAAATATCTACTCCTATTTATACCCGAGCGTATCAATGACTCTTTGTTTCAATCTCAATAATATATTTTTATTTTTCATCTAAATCTATATAAAATGTGCCAGTCCAGCATCTTGACAAATTTGCAGTGTCACACTAAAAACACTAGCCTTAAACATTTGCTAAATGAGTATTAGCAAATGAAACCAGAAAAAATCCCGAATCAGTCTAACAGACAAATGAAAAATAATCCAGATTACCCACAAAAATCTCAGAAAAATCCCAGGTAAACTGGTAAACCTTGAAATGTGCACTGAAGGTCTACTATCTGCAGTACCCAAGGAAGAATAAGTTCCATAGTCCAGGGCGCTTCACTGACGAGCCTGTGCTCTCATCTTTCCTGAATCCTGAGAGAAATCGTAGCTCCAGTGAAGTAAATGGGAAAACTGATGTTCACCTTTGTGGGCTCAGATAGAAAAAATAAGTTTTGGCCACAGCTCTAACCTGGACATCAAGAAGAAGACAACAATACAGGTAGAGCTGGGAGAAATTTTTCATGCAAATATTTTTTTCACCAAAAAATGAAGTTGTGGGGTGACTGAAACTGTTTGCGAGTTTGAGTTGATTTCAGCATGTTGTTTTGGTTACTTTTTAAAAAAAATTGGAAATGTTGAAATGATTCATTTGGCATTTCCGAGATGAAGGATATCAGCTATTCTTTCCGGAAAGAGGATTTGTTAAGAATTTCCCTATATTTTATTTTTTAAAAATATTAACACCTCCCACCTCCATCCAAAAATAAACTTAACAAAGTGTTTTGGGTTGAACAAAATGTTTTGTTCAACCTGAAACAATTTTTTTTCCAATTTTTTGTTTAACGGAGAAATTAGAATTTTTTTTTGTTTTGGTTCAATCCAGAATGTGTGTGTGTGTATTGGTTAAGCTACTAAACCAAAAAATGGTTTTGCCCAGCTTTAAGTTCAAGTCCCTGTAGTGTTAGAAGATCCCGAAGTTGCAAGCTTGAGAAAAAAATTCAGGCATTTGAGGGGATAATCCCATCCCTGTCATTTTCCTGCATTGCTTTCCCTCCTTCAAGCAGCTACTTCTCATCCAAGCCCCAGTCGGAGCCAAACACTGATAAAGCCAACCAGTCACAATACCTTAATTCAGCAGTAGAGAGACTTGGAGCTTATGCAGAATTTCCAGGTGAATTGACCAGGTGTTCTGTTGCTGTTTAGTGAAATATATCCCTATCCAAGTCATTGTTTTAAGCAATAAATTGGAGCAATAGCTTTGCCCATACACATTTCTATTGTTTGCACAAACCGCACAATATTAGCTTATTAGATCTGAATGTTTATGGAGACAAGTTTGGAGAAGGAAATGTCTTCATAATAACTGTGTGTCTGCTGCGGATATGGAATGAGAGTCTCATATTTGCCATTCAGCTGTCAGAATCTAGGAGTGGCTAAGACCCAGCTGGAGAAGCTGAGAGATATTTCTGAAGGAGTTGAGAGATCCAGCATCAGGGGCTGTGCGACTAAATCAGAGTGGTTGAGAGACATGATCATGGTGAATGATGAAAGAGTCTGAACAAGCTGAGAAAGTGGGAGAGTGCAGATGTCTAGATTAGCTGAAGGAAAAAGGTATAGGAGAAAGTGTTATACTGTATGCATAGTTGTGCAAATCAAATATGCCATAAACTACAAAGCCTGATTTTATCTAAACTCATTGGGGCTGATTCAAATTCCACTTTCACCATGTTATTGAGATTGTCTTCAATCCTTCTGAAATAGCCTGGTGAGAAATCAAAATCAGGCCTAATCAATCTAATCTTACTATGTGCTTATGTCGCTAGTTGCTATAGAACTTAGGATGTGCCAACCCTATCTCGAGAAAATAGAACAAATGTTTCTGAATATTAATGTAAACATCTAGATGTGTAATTTAGAGAGGGAAAGAAAAAGTACTCTGATTGTAAATATATGAACAACTTAATTTCTCATGGATTTTAAAGAACCCCTGACATTCTGCATGGAAAACATATATTTGAAGACAGTGTTGTTTAATATATTTAATGTGTTTCTCTTCCCTGTTTTATCATTAGGGATATTTGCATGAAAATGAGAATTCTGTTGCTTTAGGAGTTGATGTGCTGTTATTCTTCCCCTGAAGTCAGAATCCTCTGTTTGTGACATCACAGTTAATTAATGTGGAGATGATTATGATGTTAGAAGCAGAGGTTTATGACTTGAGGTGAGAAATAAACAACAGAAGCATGTGAACTCTTAAGCAATAAAGATCCTGCTTTCATTCAAATTTTAATGACAAAGAACAAGGAAAGAAGCCTCCCAAAAATGACATCAGCAGAAATGTGTCTAGACAGAAAGATTTTTCAGTGTTTTCCAAGTGGCTTTTATAGATAAGCCCTGAACATTTTTGTGAATTTTTGAGACCATGTGTTATAAGGTAATTATCACACTCACTATCTTGTCCATGGTACAATGATGCTCTTTCAAGTGGTCCTGTTAAATTGGATTGATTAGCTTGTGGAAAAATACATCCTAATTCTGATGTAAATGTAAATATGAGTTGGTATTAAGTAGCTCACCAACTTTGGATCGTTCTAACATTGATTCAAAGTAATAATAGCTTCAGTAAGGTACAAATAGTTATTTCGTTTGGTAATAAAAGATATATTACATGCTAGTTGTATCTTCACTATTCTAACTTTTTTCATCTGTGTGTTTGGATTTCATTTTCTTGATCCCTCCTCATCTTAATTTTTGAATTTTACTTTTGCTGCCAGATTAGAGCTTTATTTTCTCACAAACTTTCTGCCTCCATTTCTGCTGCTAAAGGGGATAATTCTTTCTGAGTTATTCACCTTTTTTTTCCTAGGAAAGAGAAAAATAGGAAAATTCAGATAATATCTAGTACATAGAGAAAAATAGTTTTTTTCCGTTATGAGTTAGTTTTCCTGAATTAGCACCTGAGGGTTCCATCACACATCAATATGATATACTGGGATTTGAGATGATGCATCAGAAATTGGAAATGAGTCATTAAAACACAAATACTGGCATATAGTGGAGAACTTGCTAGCTACCCATTCGTAATGTTAACCTTTGTAGCATGCATTGTGGCCTACATGGGGTCTGTTTTTAATAACAAGAATCAATTCCATCCCTTTTCTCAAGGCAACGGATTGCTTGTTCATATTACTAGTCAACAACTCAACACCATTTTTACTAACACTACAGAAAGAGAGAAACCTCGCACATTCTAATGAAAACTGAACAATTGTTTGGAAACTTGATAATGTGCTATAATACATTAGCTGAAAAGTGGGCAGAAGCTGTGTTAAGAGAATTGACCTTCATGCACAGTACCTTTTGAGAGAGAGAGAGAGAGAGAGAGAGAGAGAGAGGAAGAAAGAAAGAGGATTATTAAGAGATTAGGTAGGAATGTTGACAAAAAAGCAAAATCAAGTTAAACTTTGACAATTTTAAAGGTGGGAAATTGCTATCCTTTGGCGCATTTGATAACAAAAACATTAGGTAATACGCACATAAAGACGACTTCTTGTAATTATGTTTTGCTGCTGTGTTTTTGTATAACTATGGTCCACATAATAATAATGCCTAGCACTTACATAGTGCTTGTGTTCTGTAGATCTCAAGGTGCTTTATGGTGGACCAATGTTATGGGCCTTTCCATTAACTTCAGAGAGCTTTGGATCAATTCCCACAAGCCCGTATTCACAAATAGGAAAACAAAGATGTGAAAGATTTGTCTAAATTCACACAAAATCAGTTGCAGAACTGGGAATGGAATCCCACTCCTGTGTCCTCTAGACCATGGCCTCCCACCCTTTTCCCCTCTTTTGAGTAGATGTCATGGTCTTGGCTCACCTATGCCACTCTTAATTTCTTTGCCTTTGTCTACAACTGTCTTGCTTAATGTGGATGGAAATGACATATAGCTCAGATAGCAAATGGCTGGTGCATGTTGTGGCAAGACAGAACTAAATTTTTCAGTAAGACCCCTTAGGGAGTCTGTCACCCCAGGATGGCAAATTGGAAATCTGCAGACAATTCAGGAAATTTCAGTATTGGAGGGCTTTTAATTGACTTAAATGTGGAATTGAATAATACAATGGTTACACATGCCTTGTTAAAAGAAAAGGAGTACTTGTGGCACCCTTAGAGGCAAACAAATTTATTTGAGCATAAGCTCTCTAAGTTGCCACAAGTACTCCTTTTCTTTTTGCGAATACAGACTAACATGGCTGCTACTCTGAAACATGCCTTGTTGTTAATTTTTATATTGAATGTAGTTTATTTTATCATGTCCTCCCATTTTCAGTTTCCAATGTACCATACATTTTTATATTAAAAATGCATAACTACACTGTAGAAGTTGCCAGAGGAAAGTCAGAGATTTTGATATCTGAGTAAGAAAGACAGTCTGGGCTTTTTTGCATCAGGGAAGATGTGGATGGAGATTTAGATTTTGACACCAGGTAGACATTTTAATTCTCTCATCCTTTTGAAAAGCTGAACATTTCACCCAAATGCAGTGAAATAATAAAGAATATTGAAATTAATGGATAATCGCTAGGCTTCAGAGTGAACATTCAATTGAGATAAATGTCAGTTCACTCCTCAAATGGCTATTGTTCCCACAAAGTCGTTAAAAACAGCGCTGCATCCATACACATTTGGAAGGTTACATTCCCAACCACCAGGTCCAACAATATAATGATTTTAAATGAAAGCTTAGATTTTGCTGCACAATCCTGCTGCAGACATAGGCTGCTGAAGCAAACTCTATGGTCATGGAATCACATGGCCCTACACAATTTTAGGTCATTTAGTTCTGAAAGCATTTAAATCCCACTGGTGTGGATAGCCACATCCATTTTATAGTGTATGATGTGTTAGAGTCTTGTTTTTGGTTTTGTAAATTGTCACTTCACTGGTGAATCTGGCCTTTTTGATTTCTTTCAGACCTGAAACTCAGAGTAAAACTTGGGGAACAAAGCTAAAAAAGTGTTTGCACAAGGCTCTGTAAAGTGCAACTGCTGCTGTGTTTCATGCTCAGCGAGATGTCAGATGTGGCCAAAATTGCCTTATCCTTCTGGTTCATCGAGGACAACCTCTCCTGATGCTATGCCAGCGTCTCTGGCTCCCCATCATGTCTCTTGCGTAAACTCCCAAAGCAATGACTTTGTGACTAAGCGCCTGCCAAATATCCTTTTTGGCAAAAACAGCTGCTACTCTTGACACATTAAAAGGCCATTTCAAATTTCAGGAATTCCTCTCTGAAGTGGTGATTTGCTTTTCTTTTAAATATTAGGTAATGATGCCTCTGATAAACAGTGAGACCTTCACCCATAGAAGTAGAAGATGCTACCACAGGCAGTGATGAGGATGTACTCTTTTTTGTAGGTTGGACTCTCATGCTTCCCTGATCTGTGGTATTTTCTCTTCAAATCTGAATGTACTCATATGAACAGGAATGATTTTTTAAAATTAAAAACACCATTACAAATTACAATCAGTATTACAAAACAGTGCATCTGATTTTTACTTTAGTTTATAGATATCCCTCAGTGATTATAAGGAATAGGAGAATTAAAGGGCCAGTTTTTCAAAGGTATTCAGGCACCTAAAGATGCAGCTAAGCATCTAGTGGGATTTTCAAAAGCATCTATATGCCTTACTCCCACTGATTTCAATGAGAGTTAGGTGCATGGAGCTAGATTCACAAGGGGAACATCGCCTGAGTTTTGGAGCACCTAACTTTTAGGCACCTGGTGTCAAGTGGAATTTACGACGCTAAGTTAGGTTCCTGTGTTCCCTTTACAATGCATGGTGAGAATTAGGTGCCTGACAGTGGATTCACAGAAGCCAGCATACAGAGTGGGGAGCTACCTAAATTAGCCATTAGGAAATGCCAAGTAGACAGGTGTAGCCTATTCCCTTAAATGGAGTTAAGCACTTCCCTCTACTGTGGATTCACAACCATGGTCCCTTTCCTGGGGTTAGGTCAGCCCTTTTTAAAGAAAAACTATAGCGGGTGAGGTACCCTTTACCCACTAGCTAGGGTACTGTCGTATCCACCAGGCAAGGTACTAACAAGCTTCAACAGGACTTTATTTTCAAAATGGAAACCTCTTTCCCAAGCTGCTGCTGCACCCTCTGTAGCGTTCTCCCAGCCTCTCAACTCCTCCCCCCTCCTTCCTGTTTCCTGTCCTTTCAGACTCGCAACAGCCAGTGCTCCCAGTTCTAATAATTACAAGCAACATCTAAACACCACAGGCACTCACTTAATGTGTGGTAGAGCCAGTTTCAGATCTTTAGTCTGCCTGATGTGGAACAGGGACTTGAAACCAGGTCTCCTAATACCCAAGTTGGGATATTCTAGGTTTGGGATATTCTAGGTTTGACCTCTTTCCTGTTGAAGCTTTATATAAAATAGGTTGTATAAAATACTTAAATATTGAGTGGGCCTGAGAGAGCATGGGGGAGAAATACTCTATAGTCTAGTGGGCAGGGTACTCACCTGCAATATGGAAGAACCATGTACCACTACCTGCTCCGGTGCCTGCTTAAGGGGGGCATCACTGAGCTCTGGCAGCTGTGTTCTGTGCAGTGGCCTCTGAGCACATCTACTGGATTGGGCACCCAAAGGCAACAGAGGAGAGGGAACGTCTAATTTGTGAATCCTGGTGAGTCTGAGGCGTTAGGCACTGAGCTGAGTGTTGGTGTCAGCACTGAGGCAGCAGTGTGCATGCAACCCGCAGAAATGTAGGTGCCATGTAAGTTTAGGCACCAACAGGGTAGGTGACAGCGGCGTAGAGGTTTGGAGGATCTACATTTTGCACTTCGGTGCCTAAGTCCCCCTTGTGAATCCCACCCTTAGGCACTTTTGAAAATCCCACTGACTGCCTATTTGGATCTTTAGGCACCTACATACCTTTGAAAATCTGTCCCTGAAGTCACCGTTTACAATATACTGCATATTTTCACTGCATGTACACAAGTATATTTTGTAGCTTTTTTCTCAGAGGCAGAGGATCAGGGTTTTGACCAGTCTGATGGCAGCTGGTCATCTGGATATGAGCTAAAGTTGATTACTGTCCCCTTCTGTGGAGGAATAAAGGACATTCCACCCCTGAAGGAGCTCATATATTAGTAGCATAATTTACATGGTGATTTAAGAGGAAGAATCCTTAGATAAGTCAAATCAGGGGGTCCAATGAGAGATGAATCAGCCACCTCAAAATTTAGGTGTTTGTAGGTTGCAGCATTTTGTCCTTGTACTATTGTAGGGATGGCTCATAGACAATCTCACACTGAATAGTGACGTCTGGTCTGCAAGTCCCAACATGCAGTATGACAACTCTGAATTTGGCCCAAAGAGTTGGCAATTTGCCGTCTGTCAAAGTGACCCTCAGTTAGGTTGGCTGAATACCTTGTAGTATTGTCAGATCACTTGAAGATAGAGGTAAGAAGGATGTTTGGAGACAGTTATGTATGATGCCTTTGGCACAGTCCAGCAACGGACATGTCCCTGGCATTAATATTGGTCAATGTAATGTAATTGCATTAACAGTGGTTAAGTGTATTCATGTTTAAAACTTACATTGATTGTTAATAATAAAGCTGCAGCCTTTTAACACCAAGTGTAGATTCACTGTCTATGAAAACTGGGAGTCTTGAGGGCAAGGATAATTTATACTTGCCAAATCACTTAGAGAAAATTCCAAGTACATTGAAATTTGCATATGCAGTATTATAGAGGGTAATTAGGGATAGGCTAAATATTTATCTAGTTCTCGGCTTTAAATCACAAACTCAGAATGAACTGGCTGGTTCAAGGTTTTCTAATTGGAAATGAACTATAAAAAGGAAAAAAAAATACCCCTCAAGTAGTGATAAAATATTTTATGATCTCATAACACTGCAAATTTGAAAAAAAACCCATGTCTCGTACCAGTTCACAAATTCACAAATGGTTCCCAGACTATTTTTCTAAGCTAATAAAGGTAAATTCCCTTATGGAAAGGTCCTATGTAATTTAATAGGAATGAAACCTAATAGAGTTCAATAGACATTTAATAGGGTTCTATAGAAATTACTCTAAAATCTTACAATCTAAAATTTAATTGAAAATGATTTCCTTTTTGTATGTTTATAATTTAGAATTGGACAGCTCTCTATTAAATTCCATAGGATGGCTCAAAAAACAATAGAAAGCTTATCATTTGTCCCTAAATTCTATAGGACGTTTGAAAGGGTTGAGAAAATAATAAATTATGAACTATATATTGCATGATGGTGAATATGAATTAAAAAGCTGAATGTTGAAAAAAAAATCAACTATCTGACCTCATGCAAGAAACTTTAAACATTTGAAGGTTTACATAGGGCCCACTCACCAAGGCCCTGATTCAGCCAGGTAGCTGCATGAGTGACCTGGTTTAAGTACCTGACTAGTCTATTGACTTCATCTGTTTAAAGTGAGGCATGTGCTTATGCGAGTAATGGGGGCTATATTTTGTGTATAGAATCTTCCAATAAAAACAATAGGTCTGAACAGAATAAAATTGCCATAATAGTAATTCTGCTGTGAGCTGTTCTATTACTTCCTCAATCCTTCCTGCCTTTATTCAGGGGGATCAGTTTAAGAGTGTGTTTAGAAAGTTGTATGCTCAGATGATTTAAGTTTTTTTGTATTATATTGTATTAACTTATGGTTTAGTTGAAGAAAGGCAGGAATTGCTCTCATATCCTGTCCAATTGGCCTTAGTTTCACCTATTTTTCCTCATTTCCTAATATTTGCTATTTTTTATACTTCCTTTCTCTCACATTTTCTTTTACCATTCCTCAACCCCTCCACTCTCTTAGAACCTAGTCCTGACAACCTTACTCAGAGAAGTAGTCCTTCACTTATTGTAGTACTCAAGTAAGTCTGGCTTTTGGTTTTCATTCTGTGATGTGTCTCCCTCTTCTTCCTTCCTGTCCTCCCTCACCTTTCTGCTTTTATACTCCTTTCATGAAAATACTATCTCCAAAACTTTAGCAAGTGGAAACAGCACTGTCTGTGTATAATTTTCTCTCTAAATAAATACTGAAGACTTCTCACTTTGCCCAGAGTGAGCATCCTCTGTTTCTGCAAGTTGTCCAAATGTCTAATTTTTGCTATTTGTATGATGAAACTTCACATTTTTTGCTAATATTGTTGAATAAAGACATTTTCTGACTGTTGAAATTTTCACTTGAAGTTGGTGGAAATGACAAAATACCAATCAAAGGCTCTTTTACACGTAAATTAAATATAAGAGAGAAAAAAGTCATTGAAAGAGTATCTCATTCTTCTTTGAATGTTGTCTTCTTATGTCTCTTGTCCAAGTTTTCTATATCCTGGACGGCCTTTATGTGCTATGATTGCTTTTCATGTGAGGGTGGAAAACATTTACTTCACTATTGTAAGTCCTTGGTTTGTTATTCTCATTGGGTGAGGGTCTGTTTTGTCCCCAGGAGGTGGGAGGTAGGGTTGCCTTTGCCACCTGTCCAGGTTTACCTAGGACCATCCCTTTTTTGAAGTAGCTGTCCCAGGAAATCTATAAGGATGCTCAGTACAGACTGCCAGCTGTCTGGGTTTTTTGGCTGAGGATCATTCCAGACGTCCTATTTTTTATGTTTTTTTGTATCTCAGAGGTGGAAACCCTAGTGTGTCTGGAGGGTCGGGGTGGGGAATGGGGTCTTTAAGCCATCACTGCACCATCCTGATCCTGGTTTGTCTTGGGGTTAGAGAGATCCGTGGTGTAACGTAGACAGGCCTGGGGCACTATCTGAATTATGGAAGTCTCCCTGGCTGCCCTGTGGGTCCCAGTACTGTCTGCAATCTTGAAACACATAGCACTGCAGCCCTGCCCTCTCCCATTTTTCTTACCTCCTGCATGCCCTCTATGCCAGGGTTTATGAAGAGGTCCTTAGAGGGAAGCCCTATGGTTGCCTTCTGCAATGCCTGCTTTGGGAGAATTATCCCCTGGCTGGATGTCGGGCTTTTAGGGCAGTTTATTTGGCACATAAAGGGGCTGGAATATGGGTGAGAATCTCACCTGTTAGCTTAAACTGCTCTGGCTCCGATCCAATAAAACAAATAAGGGCATATGTAGTTTAAATTACATGAGGAGTCCTGTTGAAGTCAATGATGCTACTCACGTGCTTAAAGTTAAACACATACTTAAGTGCTTTGCTGCCTTACAGCAGTCTGTCAACCAAAATTCTGAGTATGGTACTTCAACACTTGAGAAACTGGAATCTACCCTTGAAAATGGTTCCAGTTGTGTTTCATGGATTTTCTAGAACAGCTCTGAGGAAACTCATTTAAAAATCCAGTTTGTCAGTTGACACTTCAACTTCTGTTTTGCATTTATTTCTGTCAGTTTTGTAAGGACATTCCATGCCTTCTGAAGCCTAAATAAAGGTTAATAGAATAAACTAATTTCATTTGTGGGACTATGATCAGAAAGTTATCATCAATCTTGTTTTCTTCAAGCATAACTTATAAGGTCTTTTTAATCTGATCAGCTTTCTTGAACATGGTATGCTGATGACTTGCTTCAACTCATTCATGTGGGGATATTATACCTAATGCATATGATAAAATAATCTAAGGCTGATCAACTCCTTATAATCTAATTAGTTTGGTCTTTTCATTTACTGTTCTGCCTTTAATACAGCTGTGCAAAATTCTCAATATTTGTTTCATGGAATTTTACATTTTTTTATTTTATTTTGAATAATTTTGTATCACTACAATTTTTGCTTTATTTGCAGGTCTAATGAAAAAACTACACTCACTTCAAAAACTTATGACATTTGATCTGTTTTTTCTCTAAACCTTATTTCATTGAATAAATGAATCCATTTTAGCTTAACAGACAAAAACAAAACAAACGAAAGAGAAAATACTTTGCCATAGCTTTCCATAAAAATGTTTGTTTTCACATTTAAAAAATAGAATTTCAAGTAGTTTTGTTTTCATCATAAATATGGTAGGTACTTTTTGTTATGACTTAATATGATTCAAAATTATTCTGACTCAGAGTTTATCATGACCACAGCTCAATATATTGGTATTTAACAGAGTAGGAAAGCTTTCGTCAGTGGTGACTCTAATGGAAAATCATGAATGATGCTTCTTTGGAGACTGATATTATACTTCTGATTTAAAATATTCCATTCTGTGATTAGTTTGTCTATGACATGTCAGAGTGCAAATATGTTGTGTCCCTCTGGGTTTAAGAAACTGAAAGCAGCAAAAAGATGTAATCAGCTACTGCTTCTTAATATGTACTTCCAGAGAGCCTATTACACAAATATAGACCTCAATCCCGCAAACTCCTACACATGCATTTAACTTTAAATACATGAGTAGTCCCAATGACGGTCTTTAGGATGTTTGGTCCTGTTTTTTCCATGATGGTTCCTGGGATAAGACTTTGGGTTACTTTGATTGAAAAATGGTATTTTACAGAGTGATTTCTTTTCATGGGGGCATTCTGTTGGTGACCTCTTGGCCTATCAAGAGTCTATAAAGAATGAGTGTCCAGTTGTACCTGCCTCTTTACTGGACAAGGTTCCAATACATTTTTAGTTACATATCTGCCAATTCCTGATCACTGTGCTAGAAACAGCTACCAGAAACATGATTTGTTTGATTTGTTACTCAGATTTAAAGTCAAGAAGCATGTATTTGATTAGCCATATATTTGTATCTGATGTTTGAATGACAGCTTTGGGTGCTCATATTCTGCCTTACAGTAAACATGTTGAAGATATTTGAAAATGGTGTCGGCAAATAGAAATGTTTTTCTTTTGCCTCATGGAGCATAAGCCATCATGTTATTACCTGCTGTTTAATGCTTGCCTCCTTTTTGCCTTTACTATCATCAGTCCTACCATCAGTAATGTCAGCACAGCTCTTGAATTAGAACTTGCAAGTTAACTTGTATTCCCTGTGCTGTCTAACTGTCTACTCTGTAACAGCAGAACCAGAATATTGCCAAGTCTTGCATAAACAATGCCTATTGCTTTTGCTTTAATTTCTTAGTAACACAGGAGTAGATTTTAAAATGTATATTAAAGTGAAGAGGACATGTTCAACCAGATTATAACAATTCTAACATACAGAGAATTGGTGACTCAAATTACTTCTTTGTATGTTAAAAATGTAATAAAGATACTGCTGGTCTGATGGTTGATAATATTAACAATGTAGAAAAAATGGGCTCTTTCCATGTTTAAGATTGTGTCAAATTTTTTTTTAGCTTTTCACATCAAAATGAAGTGTATAAATATTATTTACATTAATAATATGTTGAACTTCGTTATTATTGCAACATATTGGTTTGGTTTTTGGCGTTTACTTGAATTGCTGGAAAATTCGAATTTTCTTTCCATGTCCTCCAGAATGTTAACAATTGCATAGCAACTCCTAATCTGAGTGATAGACAGTAAACTGAATAAGTATCCACTTCTTCATTTATTCAGATTTTATATCCTAGTTGTCTTTGCTTCTTGCAGTAATTTGTCGGAAGCTTGCAGTTAGGTTGTACATAACCTTTAATTCAGCTATTGTTAGCACTTTTGTATGCCAGTGAAGGGTTCTGAAATTTTCAGTAGGATGTGTACTCCTAATAGGGAAACTTAATTATTCCCCTAGTACTTCAGAGCTATCGTTGATATCTGAGTTATATACATTTCATATCTACTGCATAACCTTCAACTCCCAGTCAACAGGGTTGTGTTATACTTCATTGGCTAGAACAAGGAGATTTTTGTATTATTATTTTTTATTTTATTATTGTTACAAGGACTTAAGAGAAATCTATTTATGCAAAACTTATTTGCGCTCTCTCTTGATTGACCATTTTATTCATGGCATTGAATCACATATAGGCAAATTAATCAGGTTACTTTTAGTTTAAATATTAAAGGGCAACCACGTACCTCTCTGCTTTTGGCAGTGGATTAGTTTTAATTCCCATGGTTGGTTTAGTAATCACTTTTTTCCCTGAGAGGTAGATATTACACCAGACAGTTTTGAGACTCCCAAGTTAGAAGAGAGCTAACCAATGCAAAGGTATCTGCTGCTTTACGACATATAGTAGTTAACATCCAGTTTTGCAATACTATCCTATGAAATTTGTATTGATTATTCTGTACTGGCAAAAACTATCACGCTTGTGGGGCAGACATTCCAGAGTGTGTGTGTGTGTGTGTGTGTGTGTGTTTCTGTGTACACTATAGCTAAGTCAACATGGCAGATTTGTATTGCATGGACTTCCTTGTCTCTTCATCTTATGGCATCTTCTTTTTTCCCATATTTAAAGGCCTGATCCAGAGGCCTTTGAAGTCAGTAGAAAGGCTTCCGTTGGTTTCAGAAAGCTCTGGATAGGCTCTTATTTCGCAAGAGCTGCTATAAAACTGCAGCATTGCCACAGCAGTTCTGTGAA